>NW_007731721.1:116957-124910 GCF_000696425.1 Galeopterus variegatus
TCTGCATTTGCCTGGCTTTCTACAACAAATTTACATTTCTTTTGTGATATAAAAGGGAGAAAGGGCTATAAGACAAAGAAAAAGAAAAATATACAGGAGGTGAGCGTTTAGCCTAATAGCCAGCATCAGTGAATGGCATTTGGGTTTTTGAACCAGGGCTTAAAATGCCAGATTTATGAGTTTGGGGTACAAAGGAGTATAGAGTGAATGAGGGGGAGATGAACATTTGCACAGCATCGGGACGGCTGGAGTCAGAAGACCTGGATGGGGCTGGGGACTGGGGCACAGAGGACCGTTTGATATGTGTGTGATGCAGCACAGAAGGGATTCGGGCTGCCTCGGGAGCCCTGACAATGGATTTGAGCAGGAGCCAGATAACCGCGTCAAAGCGATGAGTAGGGTTGAAATAGATGACATTTAAGGTCCCTCCTAACCCTGAGATTCTGTGGTTCTGTGAAAATGCAGAAGCTCAGTTAAGCCATCTTTGAGGACACAGTGACATTTGATGCTAAGAGCATCTGTTGATATTTTCTTTGAAATCTGCTCTGTGCCAACTCTACCTATAAAGATGACCCACAGAATGCTGGAATACTTCGTAAATCTCCATAGCAACTCTTTGAGCAGAAGTATAATTCCTGGATGATCCAAAGACAGAACAACAGTGAAGAACTACTTTTTCATCTCCATAACTTGTGTCCAACTTAGCTATTATTTAATTAAATGACATTTCGTTCTCAGATCCTCCCCTTTCCTGCATCCTGATACCATGACCTGCAATGAGATCAGTTTGGGTGGGATATTGGGGTGGATCATCATTTACTGGTATTTTGCATGAACCAATAACATCTCCAGTCACAGCCGATGTTGATGTATAGATGATATTGTGAGTGGGAGAGGCTCAGTATAACGTGAACCTGTACATTTAGAGTTTAGGTTCAGATCACAGCGAGAGAAGGTGCCACATAGAGCAGCATTTTCATGAGCGAGGTCCTCATTACGTAACAAGTGCTCAGAAGATTCCAGGAAAAAGCATCCTCACACTCAGAACATGTTGTGAACGAGGCCCTCTGCTCTGGCCTCCGTCTGCCTACACTGTGCTCCCAGTTTCTCTTCACCTGTCCAGATTTTACCTGATCCTCCAGAGCCATTTCAGATCCGCAGCTTTTCTCTGTAAGTCTAACCCCGACTGGTCCATCCCAGTGGATTGCTGTCTCCTGGAAGTGTCCTAGAGCACTAACTTACAGTTCGTGGCATTGCCTTGCATGTCTCTTCTTACAGTCTCGCTGTGTGTTAGAACATGTGTGTATGTTCATGTCTCTGCATAGTGTTTAGTGGGATGCTCTGAGGACAGCTGCCCCTCAGTGAAGAGCCTCTGGTTTGGTGGGAAGGCCACTGTTGTTCTGAGCAGAGAGAGTCTGCTGCACAGTGTGAATTCATCTGGACAGACCCTGATGATGGCTCTCCTGGTCCTGTCCCCACCACGAGTGACTGCAGTGTCCATGGGGGTGTCCCTTCTAACACACTGGCCTCTTTGACTCTCAACTTCATCCTCCCCGTTTACCTGCACTTGGCCTGGCCACCCCCTCCTGCGGCCACACCTCCAGGGTTGTCATTACTGCCAGAGCAGTGGTCCAGACATTCAGCCCCCCAGTCTCTGCCTGTCCAGCTGGCTCTGCCGCTGCAGCGCCTTTCGGTGGCATCGGAAGCTGCAGCGCCTTTTGGTGGCATCGGAAGCTGCAGCGCCTTTCGGTGGCATCGGAAGCTGCAGCACCTTCTCTGCCCTTTTGTGTCACTCCCCCTCGTCTAGTTTAGGTTCCCAGGCTCGTCAGTTTGGTCCCGCTGCTGCTGCACACTCAGTGCTCTTGTCTCTCTGTCTTTTCGTACATAGTTGTCAAAGCCACAACCCTCTATGGGTCTCCTCTTGCCCAAACTCCTGTCCCGAGTGTGCTACGGGCCCTCCCTACAGTACACAGGCTCCTGCCGGCCAACCTCGAGTGGCCCTCCGCCCTGTGCCCATGGCTTCGGTGGTTCTGTCTGGGCGGGTGCTCAGCTCAGCCACTCTTCCCAAACCTCTGACCGCCCCTCGCCCTCTCCCTGGCTGCAAGTGACCACAGCCCCTGTTGCACAGAGGAAGCAGGAGCCACCTCCCACGACCTGCTCATCCTCAGGTTGCACACACAAGCTTAAGAAACAGCCCGGCCTCCCTCTGTTAGAAGAGGAGCCCCGGCCCCTCCCAAGCCACCTCGTCACTGCTCCCGGGTTCCACCGTCTCCATGGGCACTTTGCACTGTTTGTCCATGATCCCTTCGCTCCTTCGTTGATTCAGTCTTCCCTCTCAAATTGGTCTCTTGCACTGGCCTTTCAATAAGCTCGAGCTCTCGCGTCAAAAAACAAAGCAAAACACAACAGGTTAAGCTCATATTTGCTACCATCTGCTCTCTTGCCCTTTCGTCCAGCCTTCACAGCTCTGGCTGTGTCCACTCCTCACCTCCCCCTCGTTCCTGGTACAGATCGTCTTCCAGAGATCACCACACCAGTATAACTGCCATCCCTTGCAATCCTCTTACATTGTGATAGTGATGCGCCTCCACAGAGAAGTGGGAGTCTAAAGTTACCCCCTCGAAATTGGGAGGACGTTGTAACTGTCCTGGCCAGCAGGACGTGGTGGAAGTGTTGCTGCCTGGCCTTCAAGGTTGGGTTATGACAGGCAGTATGGTGCAGGCGTGCATCTCAGTCTCTCTCTGTCTCCCTCTCCACACATCTTGGGAGCCTTGAGCCAACACATAAGAAGGTGGGCTTCCGCAAAGCTGCCATGCTGGGATGACCACGTGGACAGGACACATGGACAAAGAGGGAGCTGCCCAAGGAGCCCCGCTATTCCAGCGCACCTGTTATCTTCCTGATATCAGCTGCAGACATGGGCGTGAAGAGGACCTTCCAGCCCCACCCTTCAACTAGCCAGCTCACAGGGAGGAGAGTGGAGAGAGGCCCCCCTCCTGAGCCCTGCCCAGATTGGAGATTCTTGAGCAAACTTTAGGCTGGTGTGGTCTGTAGCATTAGCTAACCAAAAAACTCCCAGGCCCACCCCAGGATACCTCTCACCCTGTCATGTGCTGGAAATGGCCCGTGCTCGGCTCGTCCTGTTGCTGGGTCTAACCGTGTTGCTTGGACCTGCTCTCTCTTGCTGATTAACCCTTTACACTGTGACCACCACCTGGCAATGCTTGGCTCCTTGGCATCTGCTGTGTGGTCTCATCTGGACTCTCACTTTTCTTCCCACTTCTTGGGCAGCTTCTTCCTCCCCCTTTCTTACATCATTCCTGTCTCTGCTATAGTTGGATGTGTGTCCCCTCCAGAGCTCATGTGGAGCTCAATCCCCAGTTTGGCAGTGTTGATAGGGAGGCCTAAAGGAGGTGATTGGATTGTGAGGGCCCTGCCCTCGTGAATGGATTAATCCACGAATAGGTTAATGGATTAAGGGGTTGTCATGGGTGTGGACTGGTGGCTTTATGAGGAGAGCACGTGAAAGTGCTCTTGCCGTTCTTGCCATGTGACACCCTGGTCTCCATGGGACTCTGCAGAGAGTTGCCACCAGGAAGAAGGCCCTCACCAGATGCAACCCTTGACCTTGGACTTCCCAGCCTCCAAAACTGTAAGAAACAAATGCCATTTCTTTATACCTTATCCAGCTTCTGGTGTTCTTGTACTAGCAACAGCAAGCTGAATAGCACAGTCTCTAGCTGTTAAAGGCTGGGTTCTGTAGGACTCAGCCTGGCCTCTTCTCACCCCTTGCTCTCTCCCTGAACAATTTACTCCACAAAAGGTATCCTGGGGTGGGCTTAAGGGTTTTTTTAGTTAGTTACTGCTGCATATCACAATATCCTAAAATTTGCTCACAAATCCACAATCTGGGCAGGGCTCAGGAGGGTGGCCTGTCTCTACTACTCTTTATGAGCCAGGCGGTTCAAAGGCTGGGGCTAGTGGGTCTTTCTCATGCCCATGTTCACGTGCCAGTGATCACTTCTGTGCACATGAGTCATAATTACATCACTTCTCTAAGCTCCTGATCCATAGATCCATCCAATTTCCTAATGGAAATTCCTTCTTGGGAATGTCAAAGCTACTTCAGATTCAGCATGGCCAAGATTTCAAAACCACCCACGATGTGCTCCTCTCTGCACCTTCTCTGCCTTGCCTGTGTTTCCTAATGGAAATTCCTTCTTGGGAATGTCAAAGCTACTTCAGATTCAGCGTGGCCAAGATTTCAAAACCACCCACGATGTGCTCCTCTCTGCACCTTCTCTGCCTTGCCTGTTCCTGAGAGTTGGTCATTGTCAGGGAGCTGTTCTACCTTGCATTTCCATATGATAGATGAAGTTCCTGCCTTCACAGGGCTTTTATTCTTAGGTACATGATCCAGATGGTCAAATACACAGATAGGTAAATAAGTAAATAAACTAGAAGATAGTGACAGATACCAGACAGCAGATTTCACAAAGGTAGTATGGTGGTCATGAAAAGGGACATTGAAGCTGGGAGCTAAGTGACAGAATGAGTCACCAACAGTCAAAGGTAATGCAGTTCTGACATGTGCTACATGGGCAGCAATCCTCAAAAACACTACAGACGCTGGTCATGAAAGAGCACATGTTATGTAATGCCTTTTATAGGAAGTGTCCAGAAAGCAGGTTGTGGTTGTCTAGCACACAGAAAGCAGGTTTCTATCCCCACAGAAAGCAGGTTGTGGTTGTCTAGCACTGGGGGTTGAGGGAAACAGGGAGTGGCTGCTGATGGGGATGGGATTTCTTTCTGGAGTGATGAAAATGTTTTAAAATTGATTGTGGTGATGATTTCACAACTCTTTGAATAGATACAGAACATTGATTTGTATACTTCAAGAGATGAATGGTGTGGTATGTGAATTCTATCTCAGTGAAGCTATTATAGGCATCAAAGTGAGCCACAACATAGAGATTAGGTGGCAGGAGCATTCTGGGCAGAGAACAGTGGTGAAAAGACCCCGAGGTGGGAGCAAGATCTCCAGGGAGCTTAATGAAGGCCTCGGTGTGCTCTAGAGTGAGGGGAGGGAGGGTCTTGGATGGACCAAGGAAGGGGCACACACCAGGTCACATAGGGGAGCCAGGACTTAAATTGCAATCTAAATGGCCTGCTTAGAGTGTCTAAGCAGGGACGTGGCATGACCTGGTTTGAAAAGATCCCTCAGCTTTCTGCATGGACAGCAGACTGGAGGGGACCCACATGGAGGCCAGGGCAGAGGCTGCCATGGGGGGCTGGGCAGGATGCGGGGGTGCTCAGACCAGAGTGGGATTGATGGCAGCAGAGAGAGTGGGGGGAGTATTGGGGATGTGCTTTGGGGCTGCTGCTAACAGAATGTGTGGATGCATTGAATGTGGGGCATGAGGACGGGGGACAAACTGAGGATGACCTCTTGGGTGGAGGGCAGCAGTGCAATTTCCTGAGGGGCAAGGACTGGGAGATATGAATCAAGAGATTCGTTTTGGCTGCGTTTAATCTGAGGTGCCTGTTGGGCGTTCACATGGCAACGCGGAGTGCGTGGCAGGTACATTAGTCTGCAGAAATCAGGGCTGAGGTTAGAGGTTTGGGAGCTGTGTTGTTATTTAAATCCATGGGGCTGTGGAGGTCACTTAGGGGGAAGGTGTAGTTACATAGAAAAGGGACACCATGCAGAACGCTGGGGACGCAGACACGTAGAGATGGAGACATTAAGTGGAGAGGGAAGGGCAGCCCGTGAGCACAGAGGAGACCAGGAGAGTGCCAGGGACCCTCGGCCAAAGGGCAGGTGAATTGTCCTGCTGCCCCGCCCCTGCCTCCTGTGTCCCTTGAGCTGTCAGAGCTGTGTCCTGAGTATCTCTCATTTCTCTGCTGCAGCACCTGTGGCGTGCTGTGGACATCTTTCCCTTTGCCTCTGCTGTAGACTTGGTACCTCTGTCTCCTCCTGACATTCTCTAATTTCTATCCCAGTCTACAGTCCCTGGGTTTTTGTCAAAATGCAAATTGGATCACGCCCCACCTGCTCCTGAGCGCTCATACGCTAAATAGTACAGTGTCATCCCTGGCTTTTAGGATTAAAAGTCTAATCCTTCGCTTGGCCCACAGAGCCCTGTGTGCTCTGGTCTTACCTTCCTCTCCAGCTCACTTTTATTGTGCTGGCCCCACAGCCTGGCTCCGCCTCTTCCTGCCACATCTTCCCCTGCCTCAGGGCCTTTGTGTGTGCCAGTCCTGCTGAGATGTCTTCCGTCTTCCACCAGTTAACCCTTTCCCGTCCTCCAGAGGTCAGCTCTGCTAGGGAGCCTCCAGGACATTCCTGACAGGTCAGATTCCTCCCTCATGTGCTCTTAGAGTGCCATGGACCTCTCCTTCAGTGTCCAGCTCCCATGATTCTGATTCCCATGATTCATTGTGTGTTTATAGGATTCCATCCTCCCCCTGAATACAAGCCCCTTGAAGCCTCTCCATGAGGGCCTGCCCTCAGGAGCTTAGTAAAACATGAGGACAGAGAGAGAAAGAGGTGATGACTTCGGCTTTTGTGGCATTGAGCACTTATGTCTCTGATTGTCCCACCGGCATTCCTCTTAGCTCTGTAATGAGCCTCAGACACACTGGAGATGCAGGAACCACACACTCCATTACTCTAGTTTCTTTTTTTCTGCCTCTTGGATAAAGCAAAATCAAGAATCAAAACCAAACAGGAGGACACCAGCTGGGGCATAGAAGGAGGGATTTGAAAGGTACATTCAGTGCCCCTGAGACTCTAAGGTTGCCCTACCCCCACCCCCCTGCCTTGACACACAGTTTTGATCCTGAAGTAATTTGATAATTTATTTTTTTATACAATGAAAATTAAATTCAGCCAATGTGAGGGAAACACTTGGTGTTTATGAATACAGCCCAGGTGATTTCTGGAAAAAACTATGTCATAGGTCCAGAATAATTTTGAGACAGTTCTGCTGCCTGCAGTAAACACGCACGGTCCCCTTGACCGTCCCAGTCTGAGTTTTTTGTTGGCTGGCCTTGCCACCCCGAGAAAATTACACCTGCTGTGTCTGTGG
This sequence comes from Galeopterus variegatus, assembly GCF_000696425.1. NCBI lineage: Eukaryota > Metazoa > Chordata > Mammalia > Dermoptera > Cynocephalidae > Galeopterus > Galeopterus variegatus. The sequence continues at coordinate 124,049 of NW_007731721.1, forward strand.
ACACAGCTGGGTCCTGGGCCAATACATTGCTCAGTCTGAGCTGCATCCCTTGAATGCAGAAGTAATTCACATCTTCTGATTACCTCTGTGTTACCTGTCAAGTAGAAGGGTGGCCTAGAATATCACAGCTTTCCCAGAGGAGAAGGGAAGCTGCATGGCTGGGAGCGATGACGGGGAAAGGGAAACTTCCCCCCCAGGCCTTTGTTAAACTTGTGTGACAGGATAATCTCCTTTGTTCAACACCCGAGGAGTATATTTTCTGCATTATTAGATAAGTCAATGAATATAAAACAAAATATTAACTATTTTAAGTCACACTAGTCCACCCCAAAGAAATTAAACAGCCTCATTCTCAATGGGCCGAGTTCCCTTGTTCCAAGGAGCTGAGAAGGAGGCTGGGCTGCTGGGACACAGGGCTGGGCTGGCCACGGGCCCACAGCCCCTCACGCAGGGTGGGCTGCACCTCTCCTCCTCTGCCACTTTCCTTGGGGTGGTGTAGAGCTAGAGATCTTGTTTGCAAGGAGAAGAAATAACTAAACCTAAATGAAGACCGTAGGGGTGTGACGTCAATCAGCATATTTTAAGAAGGTATTTTATGTCTCTTCTGCAGTTCAGTTAAACCGGATAATCCTGGGTCTAGGCTTTGGCAGCTTGGAAATGTTAGAGCAGTTCAGTGTTAGGATTCTATCATGCGAAAGTTCCTGCTGCTGTGTTTGTGTCTGGGACACTGTCCACATTCCAGCTGGCTATTTTTTTTTATTATTATTTTTTTTCCTTTTTGTCTTTTTTACCGACCGGTAACGGGATCGCAACCCTCAGTGTCACACCCGTACCGGGGACCGGCAACGGGATCGCAACCCTC
>NW_007731721.1:125816-134387 GCF_000696425.1 Galeopterus variegatus
CAACGGGATCGCAACCCTCAGTGTCACACCCGTACCGGGGACCGGCAACGGGATCGCAACCCTCAGTGTCGCTCCTGCACCTCACTCCGCCAGTGAGCGGGAACCGGTCTCCACATGGGATCCGAACCCTTGGCGGGAGCGCTGGCGCACTCCCAAGCGGCGCACTCTCCAGTGTGCCACCGGGCCGGCCCCCAGCTGGCTATTTTTAAGGATAAATTTCATTGTGTATATTTGAGGTTTACAACATGATGTTACGGGATACATATAGATAGTCAAATGGTTTCTGTAGTGAAGCAGATGAGCGTATTCATCATCTCACAGTTACTTCTTTCATAAAAATCCCTGCTGCAATACAATTTTGTAAACTTCCATCCTTTTGTTTTCTAGTGATCATCTAGACCTATTCATCTCATGTATCTGCTACTTTGTGTCCTATAATCTACATCTCCCCACCCCACCCCCAACTTACGGCAACCACTATTTCAACATCATTCAGCCTTAAAAAAAAAGGGTAATCTGCTTGTCACAGCGTGGATGGACCTGGAGGACGTCATGCTGAGTGACATAAGCCAGGCACGGAAAGACAAATACCACATGATCTCACCTATACGAGGCTACCTCAAGAAGTTCACTGGAAGATTCGTGTTATCTCTTTCAATTCTTTTTTTCCATGAACTCTTTGAAGTACCCTCGTATGTGGGATAAAATGACAAAAGCCCAGTTGGCTTTTAAAGGCAGAAACCTGGCTGTGATCGCCTGCAGTCACAGCGTTTGCCTGCTCTTCTGGCCCTGTGGAAGCCGGAGAGCGCGCAGCCCCTTCGTGGCTGGTTAGCTGAGCCAGGCGTGTCACTGGAGCTGCTCTCCTTGTTGGTTGAGGTCATTGTTCCTGGTCCCAGCCCTGATGAGCCTGGGTGCTCTGAGTCCCCAGCCTTCAGCACTGCAGCCCTGGTTTTGTAGACGAGGAACCTGTCACTGCTTTGACAATCCCTGCTTTACTTCCCTCCAGAGTACTGTGGTCCCTCCCTGATGACAAACCTCACACCCAGGAGCTGTCCTGTGGCAGGGCCACTGGCTTCATAGTTCTCCGCCTGGGTCTGGAGTTTCAGAAGTTCCCAGGAAAAGACTGAGCACCTTTCTGTGCCTATGTGGGTGTGCGTACACACACATATCTGTGTGTGCATGTGTGTGCGTGCCTCTGTGTGTGTGTGTGTGTGTGTGTGTGTACTGCCTCTCACCTGCTTTATCTTCCAGCTACTTGCCTATAGAGATAGACCCCGACTTACAATGGTTCGACTTTTGATTTTTCAACTTCACAGTGGTGTAAAAGTGATGTGCATTCAGTAGAAACCGTGCTTCCAGCCCCTATGCAGCCATCCTGTTTTCTTTCATGAGATATTCAGTTACGTGAGATGTTCGACTCTTTACTATAAAATAGGCTTTGTGTTGGATGATTGTGCCCAACTGTGGGCTGAGCATGTTTGCCTATAGAGATAGACCCCGACTTACAATGGTTCGACTTTTGATTTTTCAACTTCACAGTGGTGTAAAAGTGATGTGCATTCAGTAGAAACCGTGCTTCCAGCCCCTATGCAGCCATCCTGTTTTCTTTCATGAGATATTCAGTTACGTGAGATGTTCGACTCTTTACTATAAAATAGGCTTTGTGTTGGATGATTGTGCCCAACTGTGGGCTGAGCATGTTTAAGGTAGGCTAGGCTCAAAGTGCACTTTTGGCTTATGATATTTTCAGTTATGATGGATTTATCAGGACGTAACCCCATTGCAAGTCAAGGAGCATCTGTACATTCAAGCTAACCCCTGTCTCTGTGAATGCCCTTGCTCAGCCCTGTTTTGGGTATTTATATTTGCTATCTTATCTGATCCTCATAAGAATACTTATCAAGTGGATATAATTATCTCCATTTTGTAGCCGAGGAAACACCTGGCATCCCATAGCTAATAAGAGCTAGGATTCAAATTGGAGCTTGTGCTTTGTTTGGGACGCCCCCAAAGACCCTCAGGCTGGGACTTGGGGCAGGCGGTTTGTTTGGGAGCCGATGGCAGACACGCTGTGTGGGGGCAGGGAGGGGCACGGAGGAGTGGGTGCTTAAGGAGTGGCCGCCGCTGTGGGCAGCGGGTGCACCCTGCAGGGGACCCTATGCTGCAGGCTTCAGCAGTGTCCCGGGAGAGGAGAGAACCTCAGCGTTTGTTTTGTTTTGTTAACAAGCCTTATTGAGACATAATTCACATGCCATGCAGTTCTCTCACGTAAACTGTACAACTAAGTGGCTTTCAGTATATTCATAGAATGATGAATTGTGTACCCCTCACCACAGTGTTCCATTTTAGAACATTTTCATTACCCCAAAAATAAATCCTATACTTTTTAGCCATCATCCCCCAGCCCTTCCCACCCTGCCAGCCCTAGAGTCACTAGTCTACTGTCTGTCTCTACAGATTCACCTGACTCTGGGCTTGTGTCCACTTTGATCTTGTCTCCATCAGTTGGGTCGCTCCTGGTTGCTAATTCCCTGGCACTTCCTGCCTGTCCAGAGTGTTGGCTCACAGGCCAAGTTCACATCTGCCCAGGACACAGAGCCCACGCAGACAGAGAAGCCCAGGAGCAGAAGGCCTTGGCGTTTGGGAGGCTCAGGGAGGTGGCGGTGCTGGTGGCATCTGCTCGCTGAGCTCCTCTCTGTTCTGCCCACGGTGCTCTTCTTGTCCCAGAACTTTCTTTGCGTCCCTCCCATAAATTGTATTTTCTTTCTTCTAAGATCTAGGAAGGTTGTTGGGAAAATTCTCTCCTCGTCATGTTCATCCTATTTATCTCATTCTCTTCCCGGATGGGAAGATAGAGTCAATTTGGTGAGGATGGTCAGGGCATGCCTCTCTGAGCTGTATCCTAGAGGGTGAGATGCAACCAGCTGAGCAGGTCCTGGGAAGAGCATCCGAAGAAGTGGGCTCAAGTGCACAGCAGGGAAGCAGGAATGAGCTTGGAGTTGGCAAGGGTCACAGAGGAAGCCAGGGAGCCTGGGGAGGGGGGAGGGGCATGATAAAGTGGGAGGAGAGGGTGGGAGCAGGTAAGGAGTTTGGACTTTTGTCCAAAGTGGGAAGCCTTGGGGAGTTTCAAGTAGGGGCACAACCTGATCTGATTTCCTACTAAAACCGATGCCTTTGCCTAGGACTTCATTCCTTTAGCACTGGATTCCTGTTATCCTTCTCCGACCCCATCTGACCCTCATCCAACCATTAAACTATAGTGCTATGACAGGGGCCCTGCCGCTAGCACCCTTGCTAGCCCAAACAGCACTTTGTGCAAGGTAGAAAAAGGCATACTTTTTCAAGATACTTGCATGCCATCTGCTGGAAAACCATCATAATTAAAACATAAATCTACCATGACACCCCCTAGAGTTGGGCAGTGCACAACCCACACAACCTTACATGGTGTCCCTGCGTACTACCCATGACAGACATCTCTGATGCTATTGCTCGGATTAACCAGGGTCCCCTTCTCTTGTCGTACACTCCAGAGTCCTGCTTCTGCTAGACATTTCCGGTAGTAACAGCCACACACCACTGTATTCTTGGGACACATGTCCCACCTGCCTGGACAAAAAGGAATTCTTTGTGTATCTGCAGTAGTGTCTGTTCCCTCAACGCTGACCCCAGGTCAGAGTGCAGCTAATTTGCAATCCATTCCCTTCATCACTGAGGTTGCTCTTCTATCCCAGCTGTGTCATGAGCTGTGATGGTGAGAGGTAGCTCAGGCTGGCGGTTTTCCTAGCTGTGTAGGCAGCCGCTGACTTCCAGCCCTGGGCCTCACAGAAGGCCTCCAGGTTCTCCGCCAGCCTCCCAGGGACACGCCCTGTGAAACAAATGCTTGGGTTTGCTCAGATCACCAGCAGACATGTTCAGGAGGGCAGGTTTGCTTTCTAGCCTCCTCCGATTCCCTGGTCTGGCGCCCCTTCAGGCACTGATGTGAGAGACCATTAAAACTGGGGATGTTTTTGAGGGCCCTTTGCTTCACCACCTGGGAAGTGGCCCACTTTGGCTGTGCCCCATTTATTCTGGTAACGAACTGTGCCAGGCACTGCCCTGGGCATTGTTCCCTCTTCCTGTGACAGCCAGGCACTGCTTGGCTCTCTGTGTGTGATGGGGGGTGGCGGAGAAGCAGGCCTCAGGCCCAGGGCTGCTGTCAAGGGAAATATTTCCATGTTGTCAAATGGGTCAAGATTGCTTTAGCTACAACCTGGCCTCCGTTTTTGAGCACTGAGATTTCCCAAAGTGGCAAATGGAAACCGAAACACTACATTAAATAGCATTTCTGTGCAATTAAAACACATTGAAATGGTAGTTGAGTTTCACAAACAGCCTTCTCTATGTTCCCGGGTTGATTAAGCCATGGGTGTTGTTTTTCAGGGATGGTTGTTGTAACTAAAGGCTGAATTGTCTCTTTAGGGATTGAGGCATTCCATGGGAGGCAAGGCACTCTGAATTCCCAAGCTCTTATTCCTTCCTTGGCAATTTCACTTTATTTTTTCTCTTTGGTTCTTTATAATGGAAAATTTCAAGCATCTATGGAAGGGGAGAGAATAGTATAATGAACCTCCCTGCACCCATTGCCCAGCTTCAACCATCCCCCTAAGGTATTAGGTAACGTTTCCTAAGAGAAAAGCCACGTAGGAAAATTGTCATAAGGGAAGCTGACGTGCAGGGAAGGCTTTTAAGACCCCCGGGCTGTGGGTGCAGTGAAGACCGAGACAGATGGTACCCCTGCCCTCAGGGAACGAGGAGCCAGTCTGGGAAAACAGATGAATCACGTACGAGAGCTGCACAGCATGGTGGGTGTGATGGAGGCCAGGTGGGAGCACAGGGACATCGTCACCCAGCTGGAGTGGTCAGGGAACCTGACCTGAGAAGGTAGGCGGTAGCCAGGTGCAGGGTCCTGGTGCACCTGCCCTTCTACACCTCTACCATCTGCCCTCCCTCCTCCACCCACCCCATGGGGGCTCAGCTCGTCCCTCTTATTGGCAAAACTCTCCTAACTTGCCTCCCGACCTCCAGTCTCCTGCCTCTCCAGCCTCCATCACTGGACATCAGGTTAATTTTTCTGAAACACCCTCTAATCCTATCATGTCCTTGCTCAGCCTTGCTCTGTCTCTGGTGACTTCTTTTCTCTACAGATCTACATCCAAACTCCTTGGTTTGCAGTTGCCAAAATTATTTTCTTGCTTTGGTCAGTTTTAGATGGGCAGTGAGACTTCCCCCACCAGAGCCTGATCCCCAGGTTGTTCACATGCAGAGGACAGTGTGATGCCACAGGGGCTCGTGAGAGGTGGGGTTGGCATCGCCCTCCTGCAGCCACACAGCTCCCCTCGGCCTGAGCTCCCTGGGCTGTGAGCTGCCAGGAGATGCCCTGGGCTGGAGCGGACAGTCCTGCGTGGACACCACTGCCCTCCTGCCAACGCTTGTTCATTGTGTGACAAGCCCCTCGCCCAAGTTTCTCTCTGGCTTTTGCCTTCCCCTTGGTGGACTTCTCAATCGAGAAAGGACTTCATGAGGGCTGGTGATAGGGTCTTTTAAGGTTGTGCTTCTGAGGCACAGTCCCCGAGGTCCTGATAGGACTCTTGATGGCCCCTCTCTCATCATGCGTGGATACAGGCCCTCTATAAACTGGCTCTCCTTTTCCTTTCCTCCTTTGCTTTTCCCTGGGGAGAGGGAGCTGTCACCTTCCTCATTCTGCTCATGGAGGAACTTAGCATTTGCTGAGTATCTATGGTCATCAGTAGAATGCAAAGATTAGGACTTGGGTTGCACCTTTCTGGAGGAGTGATGGAGCAGTTCCCAGCATGTCTTAGGGTTGTGGTATAGTCATTCTGGAGCTGACCTGTGGGAGATGATTGCAGTAGCCCTGGCCATCTACGGGGTGGAGAACCAGCCCTTCCGCACCTCCTTGCCTGCCTCCCAGGAAGCCTGCACTAGGTCCTAGGCCTCCTTCAGAATACGGTAGGGGTGCAGGTGTACGCATATGCTCCTCAGGTGTGTAGGGTTCTCTGAGGTCAGCCTGCAGGCCAGTGGGCTGTTTCCTTCCAGAGGATCCCCAGCTGCCAGCCCCGACGCCACAGCAGCCACTGTTTCCTCCTGTTCTGCCTGTGCCGCCTTCACCTATAGCAGTGTCTCTGGTCTGACCCAAGATCCCTGCCCCTGAAGAACTTCTTTTGTCCTCAGGGTTGAACTTCACCATGTTTGATCTAGTGAGAAAGCAATTACAGCCTCCCAGGGTCCCACTTACTTTCTCTCCACTCGGAGCACAGAACACCCTCAGTGGGATCTCCTGGGCCACTTGGGATGAATGTCTATCCTCTTGACCAACATTTACATTCTTGTCACCACTGCTCAGAGTGTGAAGCTACCCCAGGGCCTGCTCTATAGCAGTGTAGGGATGTTGAAGATCTTAGATATTAGCTTGGGCTGCCATAACAAAATATTGTAGACTGAGTGCCTTAAATAACAGACATTTGTTTCTCACAGTTCTGAGGCTGGGACATCCAAGGTCAAGGTGCCAACAAGGTCAGTTTCTGGAGAGAGCCCTCTTCCTGGCTTGCAGATAACCACCTTCCCGCTGTGTCCTCACATGGGAGAGAGAGAGAGCTCTGGTTTCTTATAGGACAGTAATCTCATCATGGATTATCCTCTTCACCTCGTCTAAACTGAATTACCTCCCAAAGGCTCAACCTCCTAATACCGTTGCATTGGGGGTTAGAGCTTCAATATATGAATTTTGGGAACACAGACATTCAGTCCATCACATTCTTGTGAGGGGACCGGTGTTTCCTCTACATTTTAACCCATCTTACCATGGTTTTCCTGTGTCACTTGTTTAGTAATGACAGAACTTCACAGTGTCCCTCTAGCTAACATTTCTTTTTATATCGTGTTGTTCTTCATAGTACATTAGACATCACTACCATGTAAGATTTCAAGAAAGATGGAGGATAAGACTGAGTATTTCATCAGAAATATTCACTGACTGCCAACCCCATGCCAGGGACCATTCAAGTTTAGGGAATTCAGTGGTGAGGATACAGGGAACAACCCCCTTTCCCTGGTGTTTACAAACTACAGTAGGGAGATAGACATAAGCAACCTGCCCCCAGTAAACAAAAACAGACAGCCTGGGCCTGTGATAAATGTTATACAGGCAGCAGAATTAGGTGTCATGAGTGTGACACTACTGCAGGTGTCAGTGTCAGGAAGGACCAGCCGTGGGGAATCAGGAGTTCTCATCCCAGAAGGAACCACTCATGAAAGGCCCTGGGGAGACAGTGCTTGGCCTGTTCTGGGAACTAGATGCCAGCCAGGGGAGCTGAAGCCAGTGAGGGAAAGAGAGCAGGAGGCTGGGGCCAGGTCATGTAGGCCTTCTCTGCCAGGGCAGGGAGGCAGCATTTTATTCTCAGCTCAAGGGAGAAGATGTTAGAGGGTTTAAGCAGGGGCGTGACGTGACCTGATCTAGTTTATAAAAATAGAAATGTTCACACATAATCACCACCTCACATGTCTTTCTTATTTTCTACTGATTCCGTATATTTCCTGTTTCCCTTGATTTCTAAAGAAGACAATTCTTTTATCTTTTATCATTTTCACTTGTCCTTTCCTTTGGGATCCAAGTTCTTATCCAGAAATTACTTTCTGCAAGGAACTCTGGAAGGATGGTTTGTCATCACTTAAAAGCATCATAACCTGCTATGCTTTGAACATGGTTTTTCTTGAAGTCTTGAGTAAACTGTGAAATTTAACCAGGATATCACTGATCACACAAGTTCAGCAGGTGTGTTATTAAAATCAATATGGCTTGAGATTGTGGTTTCCAAAATGTCTCCTTGCTCAGTGAGTCTGTAGGAAGCCTCAGAATAGCTATATAGATTTTATTTTTAAAAAGCATCTTTCTCCAAACACGATTTGGATAAACTCTCATAATTCTCCTTGTGTAGAGAAAGAAAGGATGGGTGTTTTGAACAACACATATTATTAAAAGCCCACTGCCAGGCAAGAGTAAAACCTTTGCCTGGAAGGAAGGTAGAAGATTCTCTGGATGCCAGTAAACAGTCCCATGCCTATTTTTTCCTGTCTCTCACTTGGATTAGGTAAATGGTTTAATCAGCAAGGGCTGGCCGGCTCATTCCTCCATTCTCACATTCATGACCTCTGTAACCACATACTCTGCCAGCTGTCCTGGAGGTACAAGAGGAGAAAGATGTCATTTAGTCCCTTCAGGAAGTCACAGGGTTCTTCACAGCTGTAGCTGAGAATCATTTAGACATTTTTCCATTTTCCAAGTTAACATGATAGCATCCAGCTGGGGTGGCTTCAGAGCAGAAAAGGCCAGGCAGGACCAGGTGCAAGTCCACTTGGCTCAGGGGTATGACAAGCAGAGAAGTGTGATCCAGAAGTGGCCCTCAGTGGTATTCTAAGGAGGCTTGCATAACTACTGGGTAAATGCAGGCTGCAGGAGAGGTGGGAAAGATTGGCAGGGAGAAATGGCTGGGGGCATTATTCGGCCCGAAGGGG
>NW_007731721.1:135335-151261 GCF_000696425.1 Galeopterus variegatus
AGAAGAATGGATTTCTCTGTCCTGGCTTCAGAGCAGAAAAGGCCAGGCAGGACCAGGTGCAAGTCCACTTGGCTCAGGGGTATGACAAACAGAGAAGTGTGATCCAGAAGTGGCCCTCAGTGGTATTCTAAGGAGGCTTGCATAACTACTGGGTAAATGCAGGCTGCAGGAGAGGTGGGAAGGATTGGCAGGAAGAAATGGCTGGAGCCATTATCTGCCCAGAAGGCAGCAGGATTTATTAATTCACCTAATCATTTTCTCACTGAATATTTATTGAGCACTTACTATGTGCTGGGTTTCACAGAGATTCTGAGAAGTCAGTAAGAGGTGGTCCCAGCCCTCAAAGAATTCACAGTCTGTGGGGGAGACATACACATAGATAGGTAATTATAACATAGTGCGGTTAGACAATGGTCAATTTTCAAGGGTACATCAAAAAGTTCAGGGGGGGCCGGCCCCGTGGCACGCTCAGGAGAGTGCAGCGCTGGGAGCGCAGCGTCGCTCCTGCCACGGGTTCGGATCCTATATAGGAATGGCCGGTGCGCTCACTGGCTGAGCGCGGTGCGGGCGACACCACACCAAGGGTTGTGATCTCCTTACTGGTCACGAAAAAGACAAAAAAAACAAAAAAGTTCAGGGGAAGATTAGTATTATCTTTTATTTCGATTTTCCCATGAACTTTTTGAAGTGTCCTCATATGCATGGGGTCCCATGTGGGCCTAGAGTTAGGAAGCTTCTGATCCTATGTGGCATCTCCAAGGACTCCTCCTGAAGGAGGTGGTGCTAGAGTTCCATGTTAAAGGAGGTGGGATGAGACCCCTGGGTGGAGGGACAGGGTGGACAAGGGGGAGGAGTCAGGAGCAGGATGGTGTGGGTGTGTGGAAGCTACAAAACATACTTGAATGGACAGCGGGAAAGGCAGGGAGACGGGGACCACCCTTCCTTGCCCTGGAACCCCAGCCCTGGTAGGTTGACCATTTTACTCTGGGCCAGTGTGGTCCCCGGAAAGATTACCAGGCAGGGGGTGGGAGTCAGAGGTTGGAGTAAGTATGGGTGGGAGAGGAGGGGGCAAGGGGCATGGAGACCCAATGGCAGGACTGTCAGGAGAGAGACTGGGTGAGCAGAACCAGGAACAGCTGGGATTGTGTTTCACTGAGTGACAAGTGAGGCCACTCCCCTCTGATTCTCACAAAACCAGCAGTGAAATCTTTGGGCACTCTGGAGTGCAAAGGTGATCATGGGTGGTTGTGGGGAGAGAGCAAAAGCTGCCCTAGGGACGTTCCTGAGGGCCATGGGGAGCCACTGAAGACTCTGGATGTGTGTGTGCATGTGTGTGCATGCATGTGCATGAGTGGCATTGGGTACTGGGATTCCAGATTGTCACACTCACCTGATTGTAGCATAATAAGGCTGTGATTGTGGCTGCTCAGATGTGCCAGCTCTGTCTTTCCAAAGTCACGTTCTGGGCTGGCTGCATTTGCGTGCTTGCGAGTTAGACAAAGGCCAAGCTTAGCACACCTGTCCCCAGGTGTGCAGAGCAGCCAGGCCAGCCCAGTATACAGGCCACCTCCCCCCTCACTGCCTCCTTCCCTTCGTCCGCTGTTCTCACTCATCCACTCAGAGAAGCCCCTCCAGCTCCTGCTCACCCTTCCCGGGGTCTGAGCCACGGAGGATTTCCAGGCCGGCCTGGGAAGCCATGTTGGAATTAACTGCTGCTCTCACGCTTTCTCCGTGGACGTCCTCAGAACCCTCATGCTAGCGTGGCAGCTGCTGTGCCCCTGGTGGGCAAGGCCATGGCCACATCACATCACAGAGGCTGAGCCCAGCTCCGGGCCAGCTGCTCCCTTCTGCCACTCACTTCTGTTCATTCTTCCTGGACCTCTCGTGTCCAGGCTCCGAGCACAGCCTGTTCCACCACACTGGCTTGCTTGCAGAATGGTTTCTTCCGGAGACATTTGGTGGCAGGTTGAATATCATGAATCATGCAGCAAGGAAAGGACACGGATTACTGGCTGATGGCATTGTTGTGTTTATGAGACATCTGAAATGCAACAGATGGTCTGTGTTGAAAGTGTGACTGAGTGAGTACTCTCATGATCACAGAGATTTTTTCCCCTAAAATTTTGATTCTAGAAAGAGTCATAGAACATTAGATCATAAGGGCCTCTGAGAAGCTTCTTGGCCAATGTTTCATTTTACTTTACACACAAAAACCAAAATATGGTGAGATTATGGGGTTTGCCAAGATCATTGAGCTAATTAGTGATAAAGCTGAGAATAAAACCCAGATCCCTGACATTCTACCCAACATTCTTTGCATAGTGCCATGGAGCCTAGTGATCCAGATTTTGTCTTCTCTTGGAGAGGTAGAAGATGCCAGAACCTCACAGGGTTGATATATCCCTTCCTAAACCATCAGCCCTGGGCTCAAACCTCCTGAGCGTGGCCACCCTTTCTGAGATGACGCAGGTGGTGCTGCTGAGTCTTGGCCTCTGCAGGCATGGACCGACCATAATCTCCAGCCCTGCAACACAAGGCCTGGCAGAGCCTGGGCCTCCTACCTGCTGGAATCCAGTTTCACCTGGGATCATTTTTTGATTCATATGGGCATGTCTAAACCAGTGATTCTCAAAATTTGCTCCCTGGACCAGCAGCAGCCGCTGGGAACTTATTAGAAATGCAGATTCTCAGGCTTCAGACTAGGAAACGCTATGGGGGGAGGCCCAGCTGTGTTTTAGCAAGCCCTCCAGGTGATTCTGATGCCACCACATTTGAGGACAACTTCTAGGCTGTCCCCAGGATGAAGAACTTTGACAAAACTCTTATGGCTTTAGTCTCCAAGTTATTGGGCCAATAGCCACGGTGTACCAGATGCACTCCCTAAAACATTTGGTATTCGCCCTTGGAGAAGGACATTCAAGAAAGTGAAGTCTCTGTTCCTGAGAGTACAACTTTTCCGTTTTCATCCCATGGGAAATGGGGAGAGAGACTTAGCACAGTCTCTGATTCATATGGGGGTAAAAGCGTGCATTGCACCCTCCTGAAAAGAATAGTGCCTTGCTTTTGTCTGCTGTTTTAAGCTTTCTGTGTCGATTTGATAATGTTTAAGAAATACATGGATGATTTTGTTCTGAAACCCATTATTAGAGTCTTTATGTCACAGTACAGGAGTCCGGGCCACATGTGTTTACGGTCAGCACGGATGCCGCTGCCCTCACTAGTGTCCCGGTGTGCACGTGCATGCGTGGAGGTGCGGGAATAACATACCTCTGTTTACATGCTTCCTTGGCCTTTGTTTTCCATCTTTTTCTCTGATGTTTTCTTTGTTTTTATCTTCTCTGGTGATTTGGAAAATACACATTTTCCTTTTAGTTCTGTTACTTTTATTTATATTTTCAAAAACACTTGCAGCCTATGTTCTGCAGTTATCAAAGTCAAGAAGAACTCTCTAGTGGTTGACATCTCTCTAAATAAGACAAGGTCCTCAGCTCGTTCCCGTTCTTCCTGCCTCCCCTTCTCTTCTTTCCTTTCCTGCTTTCCATTAATAAAATCTGTGTTTTTTTGTCCTATATTATTATCTGCTAATGATTAATTTTACACTAGCTATCTCTTCTCTTTGAAGAGTAGCATATGACAGTGGCATTTATTTCTGTGACCACACCTATGATGATTATTATTAGACTTACCTGTTTAGATGTTTTTAGTGTCGGCCACAAGTTCTTTTAGTCCAAAATGTTCCTGCTTATCCTTCTTCATTCTGATTCTTCTTTTACTAGAGCGTTAGACTTTTTCCAGAGGAGAGTTGACGTGACTGTCACTTACATACGGGGCCACAATCGAAACAGGAACTAGGTTATTTCTATTTCCTCTTCACTCTCAAAAACTGAGTTCTTTTCCAGAATCTGCACAAAGTGTTTGAAGCTAGTCACAGGATCAGATATGACTTCTCAAGTTCAAATGCAAAATACTTTTCTCTGTAATGGAAAACTGGAACCACATTGTGCTCTCATTTCCAGCCACTGCCCTGCTTCAGTGACATTACCAATATGGTCACATCTGATTAAAATGCCGTCCCCGTCTGCGATGCCCAGACGCAGCCTCAGCCCCCTCAGTGCCACCTCCTCCAGGAAGCCTGCCTTCACCTCTAAACTCCATGCAGTCTCTCCACAGCCCTTCTTCTGCATCTCACTTACAGCAAATTATCATTTTCTTCGCCTTATTAGTTACTAAATTCTATATCTCTATTGCTCCCATCAGTCTCTGAGCTCTATTAGATTCTTTTATTAGAATTTCAGTTAGAATCTTGTCCTGTTTATTTTCATGTCCAGCTGTATTGCGCCTAGAAGGCATTGTGTCCGCTGTTGCTTTAATAATTATGATGGTTAATGTAGATATTCAATAAACTCTGAACAAATGAAGTTAATTCAGCATATGTGAAAACATCTCTTCAGTAAAACAACAGGAGAGGAGGAGGGTCTAAAGATAATTTAGTATGCTATATAAAAATCATACAGGAAAACCTTTACACTGGTCACCAGGTAATACAAGTTTGCAGAGGAGTTACAACGAAGCCATCATGTGGTGCCCCCGTTTAAATGGGAAGCACTGCTGTTTCCCCGACTGTGTGAGGTCAGTCCTCCGGGAATGTCCTTAGGTTTCCTGGGGTGCAGTGGCGGGCAGCCCTCAGCCTGGAGATTTCAAAGCCGCCACCGCATGGAGGTCCGTTTTTCCTCTTTTCTGGCCTGATGATGTCCTATCCTCCAAGGCTCACTTTACTTTCAAGACTTGTGTAAACTTTTAACTGTCTTTTCTTGCTGTGCTCATTTTAGAGTTGGTTTGTTAATAAATATTTGCCGTCTGTAGCAAATCATAAAGTGTAGCAAAATCTTTAAATGCCTACAGTAGAAAGTGAGACAAGAAACTTGGCCTTCCCTCAGAAAAGACCTTTATTTTATCCTTAAACACACAGACACATGTGTGCACGCCCACGCACACATCCCAGTCTGCACACACACACACTCTCTCTCTCTCTCTCTCTCTCTCTCTCTCTCTCTCTCTCCTCCTCCCCACAACCCTCTCATATTTATCCATCTTTTCTTCACTTTGGAAATATGACTGTTAAACCAAAGTTTTTCCCAAAATTCCCTTCAGTTTTGGCCGAGCAATCGAGACTAGTGTGCCAAAGCCACAGGGTCTCTGCAGGGGAGCTGTGAAATAGGCAGAGAGCCTGAAGTGACCCCTACCAGGACACGGAGCTCGTGCCTTGGGATTCGTTGCCATTTTTGATATCATCTTTTTTTGTTACTGTCTGAAAAGGAGGTAAAATGGGCTGGGAGTTCTTATTGTTCCACATACTAATGTTTTCTTAGCTGGAAGACCTTAGTCATACCTGGGACTCTGATCTTAGTTTTAGATGTGGTGTCTGGGAGCTGACCCCACCTGGGCGTGCTCCCTTAGATATGGCCAGTGCTCCAGTTCTGTTCTTTTCCATCAGCAATGGCAAAATTAAGAAGAGTGCTTTTGCTGTGTTAAGTTACATGACCAGTGATGCCAAATCTTTCTGGCCTCCCCAACACAGAATCGTTATTGCTCACGTTGTGTGTCATCTGCAGGTCACAGGCAGGACTGCAGTCTTCTTCAGGCTGTAGGTTGACGGGGTGTCTCTTCCACGTGTCTTCTCATTCTGGGACCCAGGCCAGAGAGTCATACCTGTGTGTGGTACACGCTATGCTTTTGGAAGGGGCAGGAGTCATTAGAGCCAAACCAAAGAAGCACACTTCAAGATCTTGTTTGAATGCAGCTCGCATTACGTCCATCATATCCCACTGACTCCAGAAAGTCACTTGACCAAGCTGAAGGTCAACGTAGCAGTGAAGAACTCAGGAAAATATGACCAGAGAAGGGAGCAGAGGAATAATTGTGTTCAGCTAATACTGTCTGTCTCCATTTATAACTCCAGGATGTTCTGGGGGGATTAGAAATTCTAGTGTAATTAGTTACCACATCATAGCTCTCATGTGCAGCAAGGAAGAATAGTTTTGTTGGATGGGTGGATGGATGGATGAATTCATAATCACTGCAGAAAGAAATTGAGGAGAGACTTACCATAAAAGCATAGATGTGTAAGATTTAAACCATGTGACATAAGATTAAATGTAAAATAAAATGTAGGGTTAAAAATGAAGTGGAAATATAAAGCTTCAGCAGTTGAAATGAACCACCTAGCAGACAGGGCAAAGAGAGAAGCATGGAATATCAAGCTGTCATTTGGTGGTAGGGAGATATGTACAAATACATTAACAGGGACAACGTTTCCCAGCTCCAAGCTTCAAGAAACATTCATTGTTTGGTTCTTTGCTTGAAGGGATTGAACAGTATATTGCATGACACCCTCAGCAGCAGATTATGCATGCCATGTGTGGCTCCTCTGTAAGACACAGTTGAGTGCTAGTGTTACTGCACAGCTAGGTAATTAATAATCCATGGATTTTAGTTATGTTTACTTTAGTATTTGCAAAGCTAATCACTCAATCAAGAATTCATTGTTACAAAAGTGTTAAGTTTGTCTCCCGAGCATTTCTAGGGATAGACTTTGAAGAATAAATACCCATAAAAGGTAAACATACTTTTGATTAAAAATAAAGATTAATTGTGATAATGAAAGCAGAAGCATTTAGTTAAACAATGCACTTTGTGATTAGAAAGGTAAACAGGAACACATAATTAATTAGTGGATTACTCTTCTGTTTTGGCTCAGGCAGCCCTCAGCTACTCACCATTGCTCCTGCTTACCTGGTCATCTGTTGCCTCATGACAAAGTTCTGATGAGAAGCTGGCAAGTCCTAAGTCCCTGCTTGTCCCTGCAGCTGTTAATAGGCTCCTATTGTCTGGGTTGACTGGGGTTTTGTTTTGAGTTGGGGTCATCTCTAACCTTTTTGATTTCTATTGTGCTGATTCACTGTGAGTTAATAGTATGTGTAAATGTCTGTGCAACACACACACACACACACACACACACACACAGTCTATTAAAGACTTTTTTGGAAGGAATGTTAGGAGATAAACACCCCATTTCCTCACTCAGTTATTCTTCCAGTGTGGTCTGGGAACACCCACATCAGTAGCACTTGAGGGACTAGTTGTCAACATTGATTGCACAAACCTTCTAAGTCAGTGCCTTTTGGAGGAGCACCGGAATTTTATTTTTAACAAGCTCTCCAGTTGATTCTTAATTTATGCAATGATCTAGATCAGCATTGTCCAGAAGAATTTCTGTGGTGATGGAAATATTCAGCATCTCTACTGTCCGATATGGTAGCCACATGTGGCTACAAGATGAGTACTTAAAATGTAGCCAGTGCAACTCACTGAATTTTTTATTTTATTTTCATTACTTTGTGTTAAAATTTATTTTTACTAAAACACTTTAAACCACTTTATAGTGATATAATTGACATACAAAAATCTGTACCTATTTAGTAGAATTTGATATATAGAATTTGATGAGTTTGGAGAGAAGTATGCACCCATGAAACCAACACCATAGTCAATGCTTTAAAACATATTTACACCTTCAAGAGTTTCCTCCACCCTCTTTATTTATGGTGATAATAATGATGTGATAAGAACACTTAACATAAGATCTACCCTCTTAGCAAATGTTTAAGTATACAATACAGTAGTAACTATAGACACTCTGCTCTGGCTACACGTGGCTGGTGGCTACCAGATTGGACAGGGCAGAGCTAAATGATAATGCAGCAGCACTAACATACGTGGTAGCAGCAGCAGCAGTAGTACTAGTAATGGTAGTAGTAACAATAGCCAAGACTTACATGTGACCTGACTCTCGGGCTTTTCAAACTTACTATGTGGCAGACACTTACTCTAAGTACTTTCCATATGTTAAGCTCATTAAAACCTCACAAAATTCTAGGATAAGATATTTCCTAAAGATAGAGGTCAGAGTCCATTCAGAACACGGAAGCCAAGACTGGCATTTCATACAGGTGGGGTAAATACAGGGTATTGAAGGCTGAAGGAGTGAAAGGAGAATACTAAGGTAACCCAGATTAGTAACTCAGAATGCAGCTACCATCCCTAGGGCTGGCCGAAGGGAACAGATGGAACATGGACACAGCAGGTACCAGGACCATGTGGGGTGTTAATGGCAAGTGCTTGGTTCACCCGGGGACCCAGTGTGGACAGTGCCATGAACTCTGAGTTCAGGGGTGCTGGGAGCATCAGAAGAAGCTGGAGGCTGGACCTTTGTCCCCTTCACCTCTTGAGAGGTGGTGACTAGAGCCGAAGACTTGAGCCCTGCCACCTTCTCCTGACATCTAGCCTCTTGCCAGTGCCTCCCATGGGCAGAATCTAATTTTATGGCACATCTCATCTGTGTAGCCTAATCTAATCAGAGTCTAATCAGAAATCTCATCAGAATATAATCAGGCAGAGTGGGCTGGATAGTGCCGTTTGTGGCCTCCCTGCCCCAGTGTCACAGTGCAGGGTATGACAGGGTGGGCTTGGAGCCAAGGGAGGGAGAGAGCTCACCTGCACAGTCTTTTGATGAGCACTTCTCTTAAAGCCCCATGTGTCTCCATGTACTAATGAGGTCATCACTTTCTGAGCTAAATAGCGCATGTCAGCAGTGTCTCCTGAGATGCCTGCATCTAGAAGACCGTGTCCTGCTTAGCTGTCGGCCGCCACAGTCACCCTGGCCAGCTCCACGCATGGGGTTGCATTCCCCAGGGGGCTGCAGCTGCACTCACGGGACTCCCTCCCTGCTGCGCCTGCATCCTGGTGGCCATCCCGAGAGACCTGCTCCCTACCTGCTCCCTGGGCCCACTCCTGTCCATAGCCCTCCAAATCCCACCACTCCCGCATGGGGAGGAAGAAGGCAGTGAAGACTATATGCCGGAGGGGTTGTCTTTTGCTGCACGTGTCCACACTCTCTGTGCTTCCCTGTGAGAGCCGGGCCCTCCTGTCACCTCCTTTGGGTGGGGCGTGTCTAGAACTCTTCATTTTTGGAGATGAGCTGGGGAGAGCGCGTGTCCCCCTCCTCTCACAAACCCCACAGGAGGGACGAGCGTAGTGAATGCTCACATTTCTCTTCACCCAACAACCAGAAATATATTTCTAAATAAAAATTTGAGTTGTCTGAGAGAATTTATCTTCTTTCCACGCTTAGGAGTCCTCCCGTGGAAGAGAAGCTGAGGAATCAAGGCAGGAACCAACACAAGTTAGTAAGATAGGTGACTAGCTCCTGAATTTGTTAAGCTAGAAGGGAACAAAACTGTGTCCATCTTCCCTGCCAGCACCCCTAAAGTGAATATGAAGTATAACGGCTAGGAAATAGATTAGGGAAGATCATGAGATAGGTATTCTTGCATCTTGCAGTTGATCATAACAAAAAAAATGCATTTTTTTCTAAGTTTTTGATTCCTGTAGCAAACAACTTCAGATCTACACTGTTTCTTTGAGATTTCAGGCAGATATCCTCTCTCCTGTGCATTGTAATATTTCTGCACAGACACTCGTCCTCGGGAGAGGAGAGTAGGTTGATTATCTTGGGCTTGAGTTGCTGGTCAGAGCTGGATTTCTGCCTTAATAGCTGGGAGGCAGAACAGCATGAACAGGTCACAGGTGTGCTCCTGGAGCTTCCGCCATGGGCTGAGGTGCCTCATCTCTTTACCCCATCCCCAGGTCTCTAAGGTGCTGGGGTTTGCTCTATGTGCTTGATTTTGGTTTCTTTGCATGCACTCTTTTGAGGTTCAGCCTCAGGCATGTGCTATATGCCACCTCCTCCCTTCCCTGCGCAGTTGTGGGACGACACCTCTGCACACGATGCACCATGTTTCCTTCTGCTATACCTCCAGCCTGTCATTTTCTGGGAATTTCAGGCTCCTCCTAATTTTTGTACAAAGAAGGGACATGATGGTACAACCCAGGACCTTGTTACCTAAAGTAATGGGAGCCAAGCCACCGGTTTCTTATTTCTTTCTGTCCCTGAGCCTCTGGTAGGGAAAGACCATGTAGCTTTCTTGTCAACCTTCAAGAGGGCAAGAGGGAGGCCATGGTTGTGTTTCTCCATCCAGCTCCATTGTCCTGTGGTTAGGAGATATTCCTCCCAGAGGCTGGCAATAAGTTGCCTGCGTCTATGGAATGATCAAAAATTCATATTTTCTTCTGTGTTCTCGTCTGTCTTACCATCTGAGGGGAAAGTGGTGTGGGGGGTGCTGGCTGGTGCTGTCTGACATCTGCATCTGGAACATGCTGTTCTCATCCCGATCTCTGTGTTCAAAATGCTACCCAGTCCATGCTCCCTGCAGATGAGGACATTAGATTAGATATGTACAGACAAGAAGGGCACTTGAGTAAGATCTAGTATATCTCTATTAATTTCTGTGTATTATCACCTGCAAAGTAAAAGTATATGAAAATTATGTTTGAGGACCATTAACTTCTGCTATAACAGGATGATTGTACAAACTGTAAGTCACCCCACGATGTGGTGCTTCCTTCTGACATAAGGCCTGGTAGTGACTATGCTGTCTTTGTAGAGTTTGCATCAACATCTGTGTTAGGAAGAGTGGCCAGAGTGAAATCTTGGGCCAGTGTGAAATCTTCAGTCATGTGGTCATGATTTTACTTTATGTGTAATAAGAAGACGTGTCATTTCTAGGCCAAGTGTTGAGACCCAACAGGGTTATTTCACAAATTGACCATTAGTTGGTAAACATTAAGTAGTTCTACACCTGAGGCTGATTTCCCCGAGGCAATTTAATTAGTATAAATAAATGCATTTAATTTCTAACAGTTGGAATGTTTGATTCTGTGTACTGTAGCAATGAAGCCATGTCTATATAACACCCCAGCCAGGCCATTATTAGAGCTTGTTTCATAATAAAAATCAATGAATTCAGTCTAGCAACTCATTTTATGACTTAACTGACTGTTTGAGTCTATTTGGGCATTTAGCTATCAAAGGCTGAAGACCAAACATCAGTGACTGTTCATAGCAAAAGACGCTGTTTGTCAACATTAGCTACTGCTTCACTCGAAGCCCCTTTTCCCAGGTGTAACTCAGGGGCTAGCCATTGCTAGCAGTAGTGCTTACCTGGGTTTCTGAGGGTCCCCTGCTTTGGGGAGGCTCCTGCTTCTGGGTCTCTCCCCTTTTCTCCAGGCACAGGTGAGGCACAGAGACCCAGGCCCTGGATACACCTGTGAACTGGGCATCGTTCAGGGCTTGGGTCATGGGATGGGTCTTCAGCTTTGAGGAGCTCCTTGTATTATGGCGATAAGTTTGAAGTGGCTACAAGTTGGCCCGTAGGAGGTTAATGACAGCAAGTGGTCTGCAAGACTTGGATTTGAAAAAACAAGCCCCTTCACATCCTGATGACACGTGAGCAGCCCCATCTCCTGATCCCTCTCCCAGACCCTGCACAGGGACCCTCTGCCCTGTCCCTTTGAGTTACTCTGCGGCCCTGCGCATGCTGTGCACAGTGAGACCCCCCACATCCCTTCCTGTTTCTGTGGGACTTCTGCCACTGGGATGCCCACTCTCTTCTCTCTGCATTGGTGTCTGCCTAGCAACGGCCCTGCTGTTCTTTAAAGCTCAGCCCAAATACCACCTCTTTACAACTCTCTCCTAAATCAGTACACTTGTTTTGTTTCATATTGCATCGTATCACAATTATTTATGACATTATGAAGTCCTCAATGAGGAGAATTGTGGCTTATATATCATTGTATCCTCAGTGCCTCATATAGTGTGGTGGGCAGAATGGTGTCCCCCAAAAGGACATGTCCACATCCTGCCCCCTAGAATGTATGATTGTGACCTTTTTTGGAAAGGGGGGGTCTTTGTAGATGTGATTGGGTTGCAGATCTCGAGATAAGATCATCTTAGATTATCCAAGTGGTCCCTAAATCAGATGTCAAGTGTCCTTATAGAGACAGAATGGAAAAGACACAGATACAGAGTCTACATGAGGACAGAGTCTGGGATTGGAGTTGCAGTAGTCCCCTGACTCTGCAGGGGACACATTTCAAGACCCCCAGTAGATGCCTGAAACCATGGATAGTACTAAACCCTCTATACTCTATGTTTTCTCCAATACATACATACCTGTGATAAAGTTTAATTTATAATAAACTAGGCTTAGTAAGACCTGAATAACAACAGCCAATAATAAGATAGAACAATTATAGCAATATGCCATCATCACCACTCTTATGCTTTGGGGCCATTATGAACACAAGCACTGCGATCCCACAACAGCCGATCTGATAATGGACATGACTACTAAGTGACTGATGGGTGGGGAGCATCTACATTGTGAACACGCTGGACAAAGGGAGGATTCCCATCCCCAGCGGGATGGAGGGAGACAGTGTGAGATTTCATCATGCCTTGCTTTTGGACTTCTGGCCCAGGGGACTCTGAAAGGATAAATTTCTGATGTAAGCTACCCGGTTTGTGGTAAGTGGTTAAGGCAGCCCTAGGAAGCTAATATATATAGCAACTGGAATAAAGCAGGGGCTCAGCTGTTAGCTGAATGAACATTGATCATTTTGTACTGAGAACACCTAAGTGTGGTTAAATGCTTAAGAGGAAAGAGAAAATTCTAAATGTATCTTCTGCTGCAATTACATTTTTGTGGGTCTACCTGGAAAGCTGGAAAGCAGAGCTTCTCAATGCTATTTCAAGAAAGGAGGAAACAGCCTCTTCTTCGGTGAGCCATAAGCCAGCAGCACAGGACTGCCACAGCACCATCGCCTCAGCTTCCTGTCTTCAGCAGGGATGAGCGACCAAGCCATAATAAGAGCTCGGGAATAACCAGACTTAAAAGAAGAGGCCCTGCAGAGGTCCCTCAGCAGTGGCAAGAAAAATAAAGAAAAGAGAAGAGAAAATGCTACTGGGGAAAAAAATAATTACCCAATGCATTCTCTTTTCTATTCTATGAAAGCATTTTAATGTCATTTTCTCAAAAGCACGCCTAATCCATTTCACACCTGAAAGATTACACTTTACATCAGAGAAATACAAAGTGCGTGTTAAATTATAAATGCCNAACTCAGGGGCTAGCCATTGCTAGCAGTAGTGCTTACCTGGGTTTCTGAGGGTCCCCTGCTCTGGGGAGGCTCCTGCTCTGGGTCTCTCCCCTTTTCTCCAGGCACAGGTGAGGCACAGAGACCCAGGCCCTGGATACACCTGTGAACTGGGCATCGTTCAGGGCTTGGGTCATGGGATGGGTCTTCAGCTTTGAGGAGCTCCTTGTATTATGGCGATAAGTTTGAAGTGGCTACAAGTTGGCCCGTAGGAGGTTAATGACAGCAAGTGGTCTGCAAGACTTGGATTTGAAAAAACAAGCCCCTTCACATCCTGATGACACGTGAGCAGCCCCATCTCCTGATCCCTCTCCCAGACCCTGCACAGGGACCCTCTGCCCTGTCCCTTTGAGTTACTCTGCGGCCCTGCGCATGCTGTGCACAGTGAGACCCCCCACATCCCTTCCTGTTTCTGTGGGACTTCTGCCACTGGGATGCCCACTCTCTTCTCTCTGCATTGGTGTCTGCCTAGCAACGGCCCTGCTGTTCTTTAAAGCTCAGCCCAAATACCACCTCTTTACAACTCTCTCCTAAATCAGTACACTTGTTTTGTTTCATATTGCATCGTATCACAATTATTTATGACATTATGAAGTCCTCAATGAGGAGAATTGTGGCTTATATATCATTGTATCCTCAGTGCCTCATATAGTGTGGTGGGCAGAATGGTGTCCCCCAAAAGGACATGTCCACATCCTGCCCCCTAGAATGTATGATTGTGACCTTTTTTGGAAAGGGGGGGTCTTTGTAGATGTGATTGGGTTGCAGATCTCGAGATAAGATCATCTTAGATTATCCAAGTGGTCCCTAAATCAGATGTCAAGTGTCCTTATAGAGACAGAATGGAAAAGACACAGATACAGAGTCTACATGAGGACAGAGTCTGGGATTGGAGTTGCAGTAGTCCCCTGACTCTGCAGGGGACACATTTCAAGACCCCCAGTAGATGCCTGAAACCATGGATAGTACTAAACCCTCTATACTCTATGTTTTCTCCAATACATACATACCTGTGATAAAGTTTAATTTATAATAAACTAGGCTTAGTAAGACCTGAATAACAACAGCCAATAATAAGAGAGAACAATTATAGCAATATGCCATCATCACCACTCTTATGCTTTGGGGCCATTATGAACACAAGCACTGCGATCCCACAACAGCCGATCTGATAATGGACATGACTACTAAGTGACTGATGGGTGGGGAGCATCTACATTGTGAACACGCTGGACAAAGGGAGGATTCCCATCCCCAGCGGGATGGAGGGAGACAGTGTGAGATTTCATCATGCCTTGCTTTTGGACTTCTGGCCCAGGGGACTCTGAAAGGATAAATTTCTGATGTAAGCTACCCGGTTTGTGGTAAGTGGTTAAGGCAGCCCTAGGAAGCTAATATATATAGCAACTGGAATAAAGCAGGGGCTCAGCTGTTAGCTGAATGAACATTGATCATTTTGTACTGAGAACACCTAAGTGTGGTTAAATGCTTAAGAGGAAAGAGAAAATTCTAAATGTATCTTCTGCTGCAATTACATTTTTGTGGGTCTACCTGGAAAGCTGGAAAGCAGAGCTTCTCAATGCTATTTCAAGAAAGGAGGAAACAGCCTCTTCTTCGGTGAGCCATAAGCCAGCAGCACAGGACTGCCACAGCACCATCGCCTCAGCTTCCTGTCTTCAGCAGGGATGAGCGACCAAGAACTCCACTTCAGTCTTTTCAGTCAACCCAACAGGACACAGCATATTGCAGAGCAAAAGTGCACAGAAGATATCATCAATTAGCCTAATAAAGTTGATTTAAAAGCCTTTAGACTTTTGAGTGAGTTCAGTGCCTGCAAAAGGTCTCTCCAGTCCCTTGAAGTGATGAAATAAATGATCAATCGCCCTTATCAACCTCTCTTTTTTTGGTGATGTGGTGGCAGGAATAGCTTCTCCACTGTCAAATTAACCTCATTTCAAACTGGGTTTCTATAGCCTCTTCCCCACTCTCTGAGCCCAGACACTGAACCCATGTGTTACCAAATTAGGCTCTTGGGTCTCAAGGTCATAGAAATGAACAATGAAACCCAGCAGTAAAGCAAGTAATGCTTTATTAAAAGAAGAGATGGACTTATGCACAAGGGAGGTAGCTAGAGGGAAGCTAGCTCCCCAAGGGGAGCTGTTCAGGGTCCTTTACAGGACAAGGGGTGCAGGCCAGTGTCATCATTCTGTGCATCTGGAGGTGGTCCATTCTGTTCTTCCTGGTTGTGGCATGGGCACATGGCTCAATTAGGGCTTTGGTCTGTGTGTCTGTTCAGTAGGTCTAAGATGGTGGTGTTGTTCATTATCACCACCCCAGGAGGGTCATTGTAGAGGTCACCTTGAAGCTCTGTGCGCATGCAGGAGTCGCATGCAAGAGTCAGGCTAGCTGCCTAGGGGAAGTTGGAGAAGGGTTTTTTTTTTAAAGGCAAACAGTTTCTTAATTGATGTCACCATCTTGCTTTGATGATTTCTGGTATTTTTACGGTGGTTGCGAGGAGGATCACGAGGGGGATAGGTTCCAGGAGCATCTTGCATGTAATTCCTAAAGCGGTCTTAAGGTTAGTTAATCTGTAACTTAATTTTTATAATTATGGGGAAAGAAAGAATGGGTAGATAATTGACAAGTCTTAAACAAAACTAACAGTTATATTTTAACAAGCCTTGGGGAATGGGTTTTGCAATTCAATGAATACCTGTTCCCCTCATCTCTGTTTATTTTATTTTATTTATTTTTTATTTATTTATTTATTTATTTTAATTTTTATTTTGTCAATATACAATGTATATGATTAT
>NW_007731722.1:0-1547 GCF_000696425.1 Galeopterus variegatus
ATTTTTTAATTGGGTTATTTGTTTTTTTACTGTATAATTGCTTGAGTTCCTTGTATATTACAGACATTAATCTCTTGTCAGATACATAGTTGGCAAACATTTTCTCCCATTCTGTAGGTTGTTGTTTCACTTTGTTGATTGTTTACTGTTCAGAAGCTTTTTAGTTTGATATAGTCCCATTTGTTTATGAAATAAAATCTTCTTAAGTAAATCTTCCAAGGCCTTTTGTACTTATGCCCCTCTCTGCTTGTTTGCCTCAGTCTTTGTTCTTTTTCTCCTGTCTTTTATGCCCCAGCTATAGTGAGTTTTATATTTAATTTCTTGAGGTTCCTTGATCATGCTATGCCTACTCTTGACTTGGAGACTTTGTGTTGTTTTCTTGGCTGGAAAGCCTTTTGCTCTAACCTGCCTGGTTAATTTCTACAGGTTTTTAGCTCCTGTGTTACTGCATTTCCTGCTCTCCAAGGTCTACCCAGACTCTTTTGGACACATGTAGATCTTCCTCCTCTTCATTTCCATTGGTTTATGGACATACCTCATTTCTCATCGGGTTGAAGTTGTTTATTTCTTGTCCTCCAGCTAGGCCTAAACTCACTGAAGGAAGCAAGTGTGTCTTTTCATCTAGGAACTGCTGTGCAATGTAGTAGATATTGGACAATGCTTTGTTCTGAATGTGTTCCCTAAAATTCGTGTTGAAACTTAAACTCCAGTGCAATACTATTAAGAGTTGAGGCCTTTAGGAAGTGATTAGGTCACAAAAGCTCCTCCCTCAGGAATGGGATTAAAGCCTTTATAAAAGAGGCTTCACATAGAGAGTGGCCCTTTCTGCCCTTCTGTCTTTTCTACCATGTGTGGACCCAGTGTTTTTCCCCTCTGGAGCAGACAGCCATAAGGTGCCATCTTGCAAGCAAATAGACCAGGCCCTCACCAGACACTGAACCTGCTAGTGCCTTGATCTTGAAATTCCCAGCCTCCAAAACTGTAAGAAATAAATTTCTATTGTTTACAAATGACCTAGTTAGTCTGTGGCATGTTGTTATAGCAGCACAAATGAACTAAGATGAACAATAATCATGATAACTATTGTTTAATAATTAATCAGGAAAAAGCATGGAAGAGAATTGTAGATTATCTAGGTTTTTCTGTCTTAAGTTTTTGTCATCTTAGGTAGCTGAGGCAAAAGAACAGGGCCTGAGAGTGCCTCCTTCTCCTGGAGGAGAAAATGTGCCAAAGTCCAGCTTCAGCGAGGGGTGGGTACCCGAAATGGGATGAGGAGTGTCAGCGAAAATAACAAACAAAGACGGAGACCTCAATGCATCAATATGCACGTTCTCTCTCTGCAGCCTGTCAGCACTTTGGAGCTGGAGGCCAGTAGAGCATGAGACAATGCCTTTTATTTAAGTTTACAACTCTGCAGGGGGGCTTTGGGTACTATTTTTATTACATCAGCAAGCTTGAGTCAATAATTCAAGAAGCACGGGGGAACCTTTTTTGGTGGTCAGCCAGTTCTTTCCCTTCGTCAGCACGTCTCAGGTGATTAACTCGTG
>NW_007731722.1:2197-3858 GCF_000696425.1 Galeopterus variegatus
TTCCTGTTGGCAAGCTGTGGTTAATATCTACCCTATTAACAGGGTGGTGGCTATTGCAGTTGCAAAGTGACAGACAATACTATCATATGACCTATGTCTATAGTTAAATGTAAGTACAAATTTGCTAAAAGTAACAAATGCTAACATTTAAATTCTAATAGGGGTCTAATGATTTTATGTTCTAATGGAATGAGCCTATTGTTCATAAGGAAAAGGAACAATGGATATTTGAGCAGCATTATCATGCACATTTTGAGGTTATGCATTGGCTGTGGCCGTGTAATCTTGATCTAAATGTTAAAGTGTCATTGTGCACAGCACCATCCCTCACAAAACCAGGTGTGCTCTCTTATTCTTCTAAGATCTAATTTTGCAGGTTTAATAATTTTACAGCACATATTTTTATCCCAATACCTGATTTTTAATGATTTATTAAAACTGGACACCACCAACTAAAGGGGGTTCTATGGTTTTGTTCCCATATACTTAATTTGTCCCAATCATATAATTTCTCATTAATGCCGACCATTCTCCTGCCATTAATACAATCTCCAGTAAATGATGTTTGCCAACTTACATCATATTTTGGATGTCCTCTAGGGGGATACCAAATTTTTCCTTTCTCCATTTTGTATCCCATATATCCATTCACCCAGATGGTAGGGAGAGAATGGGGATTTCTTTTTTGAAGTAATTTTGCCTGTATGGGCTGCAGCTCATGTTTAGTCATGAGTGGTGCTTTTGAAGCATATGTTGGTGTCGTCGATTTGTCATAAAGGGATAATTTAGAATTATCCAGTTTACCCAGATCCTCTGTGGGAATGTTTAGTTCAATGACTGCAAAATCATTTGTGTTATTTTTTAAATCTTTTGGGGATTTAGAGAACTGCCACGCTAACCAAAACATTGAAAGAGAAAGCAAAAGCAGTACTGCGAAGCCAAGGCAGGAGCCCTTATGGTTGCAGCAAGTGCTTGTAGCTGTGGCCTTGCCAACAGCTCTCCCTCTCGTGGCCTTGCGAACTCGGAGAGGGCAGCCCAAGCTGATTCCTTTAGGATCCTGCCATGGCATGGACCATGCCAAAAATGGAATCTAAGGTGTCTTTTGCATGACCCCTCTGCTTTAAGTCTTCTGGAGAAGGACTCTCTTTTGTTCTTTTTCTTACTGATAGAGTGATACTCTTAAGAGAGACAGTGTAGAGTATAAACTTAGGAGAAAGGATGTCATAGGAATCTGCATTTACACTGAAGGGGCACAGTGAGTCCTTGGGACTCAGTTGACCAGTGAAGGAAACCTGACGGAAATTTGGGCTGAATCCCCAACTGCTATTATGAAGTATACATTTGCCCGGAATGCCCTCTTTTCATATACAGTTCTCTCTTGAACCATGCAGGGTTAGGGGTACCAACTCCCCATGCTGTTGAAAATCCACTTATAACTTTTGACTCTCCCAAAACTTAGCTACTTAAATACTACTGAAGTAACTTACTTAAATTACTTAACTACTAATAGCCTATTGTTCAGTAGCCTACTTAACTGTTTGGTTAGGTATGTCATGCATTCATGGCATAGCTAACTGTAGTGGATTGAATTGTCCTCCCCAAACTCCCTGAAGCTTGAATTGTGTCCCCCAAGTTTTGTGTATTAGAAACTTAGCCCCCAC
>NW_007731722.1:4391-19654 GCF_000696425.1 Galeopterus variegatus
ACTGTAAGGAATAAATTTTGTTTTTCTTTATAAATCACCCAGTTCCATGTACTTTGTTATAAGCACAAAAAACGAACTAATACAGGTGTGTTCTGAACCCAATACAGTTTCCTCTAAAGCTTGGCACCTTTAACAATCTCAATCTTGAGATTGTTTGTTCAGAGTGAATTAAGAATCAAATCATCAATGAAAATGTTGTTATGTTCAGAGTAGTATACTTACAGAAGCAAGAAAACATAAGTTGTATAGAATAGTTTTGAAAGCAAATGGGGTTATCTGGTGATTCACTGGTTAATCAGAAATGTTATTAGGGAGAGCCCACCTCCCACTACGTAAGCATTCTGTTAATGAAAGTTTCAATTTGCTGTGGCCTGTGCACAGTGGGTTCTCCCCAATATTTCCAGACTGCTCCTGCAGGAAAGGCAACAGTGGCCACACCGAACAAGAGCATTTTCTCCACATTTGGTCCAATTTCATAATATCCTAAAGAGAGTGACAGCAATGTTTCTACTGTGTCTCATCTTGAATTGGCTCTGAAGACACAAGCTGCATGCCACGCCAGTTCACCCGTCCCTCTTTAAGCCTTTCAGACTTTCCCTCTTGGTCAGCAGAAGCAATCGTGGCCAGATCCTACATAGGCCCACTTCTCCTGCCAGCAGATGAGGAGAGTATTAGGTTCTAATCCAGTCATGCCCCTGCCCTCCTGGACAGTGCCTCTGCCAATAAGACACAAGCTGCATGCCACGCCAGTTCACCCGTCCCTCTTTAAGCCTTTCAGACTTTCCCTCTCGGTCAGCAGAAGCAATCATGGCCAGATCCTACATAGGCCCACTTCTCCTGCCAGCAGATAAGGAGAGTATTAGGTTCTAATCCAGTCATGCCCCTGCCCTCCTGGACAGTGCCTCTGCCAATCCAGCTATCTACCTGATATTTTCTTTTCTCCATGGGTATCTGGGAGCAAGCAGAGGGGATTATGCCTACTGCAAATCATCTCAAATCAAACACTTCAGCTGTATGCACGTACATTTTATTAATATGCATTCATCCTCCTGACAAAGCTCTCCCTGGGAGAACAATTAGTTTAGTAAATAATCACTTTTGATAACTTCCTGGATTTCACACAAATTGGATTTTAAAGGAAAGCATAACCCATTATCTAGAAACAGATCAGAAAGCAAATATTTTACCACCTGCCACCACTGGATCTCACCTCATAGTCTTTATGTTAAAGGATATCATGTTATAAACTGAGAAAAGCATCTATGAAAATAAGATGTGTATTAGGCTCCTGGTCCCATCTCCTCATTGAGCAAAATGGTCTCTAGCCTGTTAGCTGAGATTAGATGGTGATATCTGAAGGTCATAAAGGAGAGTGGGCAGGGGACAGATGGGAAGAAGGAAAGATAGAAACCACCATTTCCCAGCACCTGAGTAGTGTCATGTGGTAGACCAGATACTTTGAATACACCATCTCATTTAATCCTCCCCATAAGTCTACATAATAAGGAATATTACTCCCATTTACAGATGAGAAATCTGAAGCTTAAGGAAGTTAAAGAACTTGGCCAAAGACACACATGTACATGTGGTAGAGGATGGAATTAACTTAAGTCTGTTTGGGTGGGGGGAAAAACTTGCACATTTTCCCCTATACCTTTTGATTTCAAGCCATTTTTACTATTTCATGTAGCTCTTCCCCCCAGGCAGAAAAAGACTTTCTTGACAGAACTTCCATCAGAATCTTTCCTGGCATCTGGGCAATCTCACTGGGGACTGTATCAAGGACACTAGTGTTAATTCCTCATACCTTCTCTCAACCCAAAACTTATGCAACGTATCAGTAGACTGTCCCTGTTGCTACAAACACAAAGCTAGGAACATCTCTGAGATTAATAAAAACTAATTTGTAAACAAAAGAAGTACTCTGGCAGATAAAGAGGGCTGGTCATAGACTCTCCCTCCCCCTAGGACATACTACTACCACTACTAACAACAACAACAATAACAACATCTTATTCAAAAAGTGAAAAGAACCAACACAACCAACATTGTGATATAAACTTATAAAAATGGCATCTGAACCAGGGAAGTGGAAGAGAAGATCCCGGTGCAGCTCAGCATAATCAGTGCTGGGTAAAGAAAATGAATCCACAAGCCCAAGTGTAATTACTAACATCCCCCAAGTGGTCACAGTCAGCAGCTTGGGGGAAGTTGTAGAAACTCTCTCAACCCCTGTGCCTATCACCACAGAAACTCCAGGGGATGGGAGGAATTCCTATCACTGAGAGAAATAAGATGAAGGAAGGCAAAATGGTCAGAACCACCCAGGTCTAACCATTCCCAACAAACACAGGAACGTAACAGAACAAGACAAAAATGTGTGCTGTTGGAGTATAGGATGGTAGACTGAGAACCACAGAGAAATACTCACATCTCCCTCAGAACTGTGAATGAGACAAATCTTCAGATACTATTTTGTTTTCTTCTGCTGCTGGCAGGAATAGAAATAGCCACGGGGAAAAGGTGAGTGGAAATGATAATATGAAACAACCAGGATGACCCCTCTGATGTAAGTCTGACCCACACTGACTTGGAGGACAGATCCAAGGAAGGATAACATCCCTGTCCTTTCTCCCTTCCACAAGAATAGAAAAAGGCTCCAACCAATGCAGCAAGTCCTGATACAGGACATCTGTCAAAGCCTCAGAACAAAAAGAAGTCCCAGGTCTTCCAAAGGCCACACACAACCCAAGCAGAACTCTGCAATATCCATTCCAGTGCTCCGGGCTATTTTTAAAAACAGGTTGAAGCTCGTAATGTGCACCTCGACATAACTTAGAAGAAGATCGCATAGAAGTCACTGGTAGAGTGAGAAAAGAGTTGAGGAGAATCTATCCACATTATTACAACAAATGAAACTCTGGGTAGAGTTGCCCACCTCAAGAAGGGAAGATTGATAAAAAGAGAAATGGCGTGGCCTTGAGAGAACATACCACAGCCAAATGTGACAGCGAGAAAGCAAGAGAGAGAGAGTAGAGAGAGAAATGCCAAAAACTGTGCAAAAACCTAACCTGGAAGAAAAGCCTCTGACAGTACTTCATGCTTCTATAGAAAAAGAAATCAGTAATATAAGACCACAAGCCAAAGATAATAAAACGACAGGATGAGATGAAAGTTGAAATTACAAAGATAAGAAAACAAGCCAAAGACCAAAACAACCCATTGAATGAGAAGCAGAATACACACCACTGAGAATGATTATAAATATATAAGGAAGATTTAATCCCAGTGAGCATAGTGGAAAAAAAGACCAGGAGCCTAAGACAACAAGAAAAAAGATAACAGATGCAAAGAACAGATTTTTTTTAAATGCCCAACATAAGGAATATTATGGTTCTAGAAATAGAAAATTCAATAAATGGTACAGAAAATGTATTAAAAGCTATAGTAGAAGGGATTTTTCTTGTAATAATGGAAAACAATCTACACACTGAAAGGACAGAGATTGTTCCAGGAAAAATTAATAATTGTGAAAGAATTATTGAAATCATATTTAAGTGATTAAATGCTGAGGCTAAAAGAAAGTTCTTCGGATATTTAGTAGGAAAAAAAAAGCAAGTCATGAGGACAAAGCATAGAGACTGGCTTCAGAATCTCCACAGCAAAATTTAATGACAAGTCAATGACCAATGAAACTCTAACCCAAGACTCTCTTGCAAAACCAAGGTGTTTTACAAGTATAGAGGAAAGAAAAAGTTACTGTCATCATGAAAGAGCTAAAAGATTACAAAAATCTCAGAGCCATTATTAAAAGATCTCCCAAATTTTTTGAATCTCTTAGAATGAGCCTATAAAACATTTTTGTAAAATAATGAGGTTATTGACAACAACCATAAACTACACATTCAGTAATATGAGCTGAATGTTTGTCTGAATCTCTTAGAATGAGCCTATAAAACATTTTTATAAGATAATGAGGTTATTGACAACAACCATAAACTACACATTCAGTAATATGAGCTGAATGTTTGTCCCCTCCAAAGCTCATGTGGGAGCTTGATTTCCAATCTGGTAGTGTTGACATGAAGACTACGCTTACAACAATGGATCAATGAGTACTGAGTTAATGGTTTAATGTTTTATCCCGGACATGGACTGGTGGCTTTATAAGGTCAGCAAGTGAGCACGTTAGTAAGCATTCTCTTCCAGCCCTTGTTATGTGATACCCTGTGTTACCATGGGACTCTATAGAGAGTTCCCACCCAGAAGAAGACCCTCACCAGATGTGTCCCCTGGACCTTGGAATTGCCAACCTCCAAAACTATAAGAAATAAAGTTCATCTTTTAATAAAATACCCAGTTTCAGGTATTCTGTTATAAGCAACAGAAACAGACTAATACATTCAGAAACCCAATTTATCAATCTAGATTTCAGTTTCTCAGAATAACCCATAAGAAATGTGTTCTGAAGGTCATGATAGTCTCCAGTGATGTCAGCCTATGAGGTTAGCAATTCAGCTCAAACACCCCTCATTTCCCCTAAGAACTTTGAATGGAGCTTTCTCCCATAGATACACCTATCTCCTTGAAGAGAAACAAAATTTCAACTCTACTACTTGTTACAAATTTCATATGTTTACCATCTGCTGCATGAAATCATGCTTTCTTTTTTAAATCAATCCTAGAATAGGCTCCAATTTTTTACAGGATTAGGTGAACGAACTCATATTAAGATTTTCCACATTCTTTGAGATTTTACAACTGCCATTGTCATCCTGACTCAGCCTTACAAAAGATGCTTTATGACTTTTTTTACTCCTTGTCCTGAGACCCCAATTCTCCAATTCCTTTTAATTTCTCATCTCTGGGTATGTTTTTCTTTTTTTTTTCTTTTTTTTTTTTTTGTCCTTTTTGTGACCGGTAAGAAGATCGCAACCCTTGGCTTGGTGTCGCCCGCACCACGCTCAGCCAGTGAGCGCACTGGCCATCCCTATATAGGATCTGAACCCGCGGCGGGAGCTCCACTGCGCTCCCAGCGCCACACTCTCCCGAGTGTGCCACGGGGCCGGCCCTATGTTTTTCAACCCTCCTACCTTGTATCATTGAACACATTTAGCTAGTTAAATAAAGAAAAACCCTCTTCCCCAGGGTCAACGGGTACTTCATAGGTGGTGTCAGAACTAGAAATTAGAAAATAAATAAATAAAACACTACTAATTATGAGCTTCAGAATCACCTCCCATCAGTGAAGGAAATATGAGTGATGTAACCACCACTGACATTAGAGTAAAGAAAAGCGCCAACAGCAGTGAGCCACTGGAGCCCAACCTCAGTGGGTAGAATCTTGCAATAGAATCTGAGAACTGGATTGGAACTCCTTTGAGTGTGTGTAGTTGGGGGATGGGGGAGGGGTGTGGGCATTGGGGAAGAAAAATGAATAAATGAATGGCTGAGCCACCGGGGTTATTAAATAAGGATTAACAAAGCCAATGCTCAATCAGAGCAACAACAACAACAACAACAACAACAACAAAAAAAAGGATTTATACTATGATCATGAGATGGTTTCCAGTTTGATCCCTCGGATGCAAATCAGGATGAGGTGTGACCCCATCATCAATATACACAAATGACTCTAACTCCTAATATCCTGTGAATCTTCCCAACTCTGATGTGTTCTGAGTTTTTGATTTTGTATCCCTCACTCTCCCTGGAAAACAGAGTGCCAGGGAACATTCTCTGCCAGGAGATGCAGCCGTCCTCCTTGGCTGTGCGCATCACCCAACCAGCTGCTAGAAGTCATCATCACCTCAAAGACCTCAGGCTGCTCTCACTTGGGCATTGGTTCCTACCAAGGAGCAGGAGGACCAGAGAGCTGTACCTGAGAGAGCAAACTGTTTTTGTTGAAGTTTTTTCTGAAGTCTGATACCGTGTTTCTTATATTCACTTTTCTGAACTTCACAAGACAGCCAATCTTCCAAAATTACTTTTACCTCTTTCCTATTCTACTCTGAGCATGAAGAGTTGAATTTGTTCTTTGCATGTACCTGTAGCATCTCAGCCTCACCCATTTACCCCGTCTCTTATTATTGTTTGATTCTGGAAACTTCACTATGCCTTTTCCTAACTGATCTGCTTATCTGATACTCTGGTCAAGTCTAGTCACTATCCCCAGATAGATTACAGATGGAAGCCTGGGTAAATGCAGCCTGTATCCCCCTACTCCCTTCTTTGACATCTTGAGAACATCACCACTTTCATACACTCTCAAGTTCACTTCCTACTGAGCCTGCCAACCTTGATGAATCAAAGGAGGTATAGTGTTTTCAAATGGTACTTACCGGGGTGAATTTTCTACATCTGTTAATTTCGAACAAGAATACTCAAGCCATGCTTCACAGGACAGTGGAGAAGTTGGTGCAAGACAATGAAGGCAGAGGCGCTTCAGTGTCCACAAATTTCTCTGGAGATAAAAAGTTCATGTGATGGTAGCAGACTGAAGAACAGTTTGTTAATAACTATGATTTCCCTCTCTGCCTTCAGACTCTTAGAGCAAAGGAAGGAAGTTGGGAAGGAAACAGGTGGGGATAAGGATCTTGCAACTTTGCCTCAGGTAACAGGAATTTTATTTAACATTAATTAAGCATCTATTGTGTCTCAGTCTGTCTGAGCTGGTATAACAAACTACCATAGAGTGGGTGGCTTATAAACAACAGAGATTTATTTCTGATCATTAAGGAGGCCAGAAAGTCCTAAATCAAAGCACTGGCAGATTCAGTGTCTGATGAGGGCCCACTTCCTAGGACATAGAAAACTGTCTTCTCGCTATGTTTTTACACAGCGGGAGAGTGAGAGAGCTTTCTGGGATCTATTTGATAAAGGCACTAATCCCATTCGTACGGGCTGGGTCCTCATAACCTAATGCTTCCCAAACACCCCACCTCCAAATACCATCACATTAGGGGTTAGGATTTGAACATTTAAATGTTGAGTGACATAAACATTGTCTACAGCATATTGTGTATATATTGCTAAATACAGTTGATTGATATCTGATTAAGATTTTGATCCTCTCTCAAAAAGCTGAAAGTTAAATGAAGAACACAGATAGAAAAATAGACAAATTCAACAGAGTATGATGAGTGCCATGGTCAAAACATGCACAGAGCACCATCGAAAGCACAGACCTGGCCTGAGAGCTGGACTGAAAGAAGGCTTCTCACAGGGGCTGACCCTGAAGCAAGCCTCGCCTATCAGCAACAGTCCCAGTACACATCCACTGGCCCAGCGTCCTTATTAATACAGCCTCCTTTCATTGCCAAGACTGTCCCAGTTTAGGCAATAATATGGTTGTGGGTGTACACCTCCTTGTCCCATACATAGAAAAGATGAGGTAGTGTGATAACTCAGAGCTCTTTTGGTAGTTATGAATTTTTTTATGAAACAAAATAAAGTCTTGTTGAATGGCTACTCTGTCAGAGCATGAGCAGATATCACACGGCACACAGCCCTCTTTCAAGCTGATGGTAGGCATCATTAATTGATCATGGTAGTCCCTTACTGAGTCGGCTCAATATAGCCACACCATTTTTCTCAACACACTGCTCCAGGCAGCCACTACCAATCATAGTAGTGAAATCTCTTTGCCATCCCAGCCTTAGAATGTAAGCCATGGCTGTCTTTCACCAAGACTCATACCCTGCCTAGGAAGATCAATTTGCAATATATATAATTCTAAAGTAAGTCTGCCCATGATAAGTAGTGCAAACAATAGATATAATAAGAGTTCACACTGGAAAATTTTCTTTTCTTTTTCTTTTTCTTTTCCAAGCCTTCCATGAAATAATGGTTTTATTTCCCCCTTAAGAAAAGCACAAGAATGTACCAAGTGGATACATCATGTAGCATTTCATGATCTCTTTTTTTAGAAGCTGGGGAGATTGAAAAATGTCATCTTAGTGAGGACAGAATGATTGAGTTTAAAGATTTTGCCAGTAAAGAAGAATATTCTGAAGGCACATTGTGCAAAGAGCATTGAACTAAGATTTGCAAAAAGATGCAAAAGAAGGAAAATAAAAAGAAAAAATGGCAATAAGCTCATGCTTTTACCTTAAAGTTCCTGGTCCCCTGCCAGCTGACAGACACATAATTTCTGAGCTGTGTGAAGGCTGATGTCACTCCCCACCCCCCACTTTGCCCACATGCCCTCTCACTACCGCAAAAAAAAAAGCACAAGAGTACACTGTGGCCATGCAAAAGAATCTATAGCACGGTTGTAGAATGAAAAGCAGTATGTAATTGACCCCCTTGTATAAATGGATCCTAAGTTTATCTACAAAATGAACGTACTCCTGACCTAACACATCTGTCAGGTCAACCACCCTTTCATCCAACCACATTCTACACAGCCGTCCATTCTCCATCAGACCTAAGTACAAAAATAGACAGTTTTCCCTGAGCCTTTGGGGTCTACATTTCTGAAGGCTCCTATGTCACATAAAACTTTGATTAAATAATTTTGTTATGCTTGTCTCTTGTTAACCTGTCTTTTGTTACAGGAGTGTTGGCTGTGATTTTTATGACAGGTGAGGAAAAGTTGCACACCCTTCCACCCCTACAACTGTCAAGAACCACGCGTCAAGGCTTATACAAAATAGCTCTCTCAAGTGTGATGTGATATGCATGTAAAACGTGTCAGCATTTGTTAATTGCCTCATCCAAGTTTCTGCCCCCACACACACACACATACACACACACACACAGAGCAGCTGCCTCTGGGGACCCACATCTTCAAGCCTTCTGGGAATCATCTGTCCTTTAATCATCAAACAGAGCTGCTAGAGCCTCTACCTACTTTATCTATGGGAAGTCCAGGGCCCCACGGTTCTTCTCCTCACGGTTCCCTGCCATGTTTCTGAGAAGTCCTGTAGAGTCTCACCTGTCCCTTGTTCATCTCATCTGACAATCCAGTTTCCTGCTTCTGCCGAGTCTTCAGTCTCCATTCTGCATTCCTCCTCCTGCAACTGCTCTATTCTCCCTGCACATCATCATCAGCCCTTCAGGAACTCACCCTGGTCCATCATTCCACACAATGCACCGCCAGCGTAGGGTCTGTGTAACCAAACATCACTCAAGGTCTGAAGCAATAGAATGGGGAATACAATAATTTAAGGTGTTATTTTAAAATTGAAAAGTAAGACATGTTTGCTCCAAAATGCATTCCTCCCTCTCACAATCCCATGCTGGCCATGTTTCTCCCTTGGACAGTGGCTTCCTGCCAACCTAGGAGCCTCTGGTTCTCTGTAGCCTCTTCTCCTGGTTCCCTTGCCTCTCACATTCCCTATCCCTTCCTGAGTGGCCCTTAGAAATTTAAAATTTCCCTTGATTTATTAGGTTTATTATGCAGAGTAATCCTGCTATCCCCTGTCTACCCTCCTCTCCTTTGAAATAATGCCCTGGGAGGAAGGGAGCTCAGAGTTCACCCTCGAAGAAGCAATCAAGATAGATTCCTAATGCTCCACCTCCTTTGATAAAAATAAAGACCTTCTTAGCCTGCAAAAGGGCTGCATTCAATTTTCCTCTTGTTTGAAATGGTAATTTTTTTTCCTGTCATTCAAGAAATAATAGAGAGAAATTTGTTTCACTATTAATATGGCATTCTGTACACATTTGATTTAGGGAATGCCCAGAAACAGAAGCATTAAAAGAAATTGTATAGTCTAATGGACCAGTTCTATACATACCTGAAAATAGGTTTTTGTTTCTTATGCCACAAATATGCATTTCTGCATAGGAATTTTTTTTACCTCTTTATCTATATTATTATTTATTCTGTTCTCCTTATAATAGGGGGAAAAAACTGAGTTCCATTAACATCAGTATCTAAAGAAAACAGAATAGGAAGAACTGGCACCCAGAGCTGTTAATTTGGAACACAGTGCTGTCTTTAGATTGCTGTAGGTATGTGGGGGGATGGGTATTTGGCTTTGCATTGTGATCTGAAGCTAGAACCAGAAAAGGATAAAATTAAGACATGTTTCCTCCTTTGTAAAATAGAGGATTTCCAGATTCTGTCACCTACCCTTCCCCTCACCTCTTTCCTGCCTCACCACCAGCCCCATCCTCCACCTCATTCCCCACGTCCAGCAAAACAGAACATGCCCTGCACAGAATTTTCGGAAACATTGAAGTGTTACCCTTTGGGAATGGTCTCAACAAATCCAACTCTTCCAGGCCAAACAATGAAGATTAGAACAGAAACAAGGTTCTAGATGACTTGAGAATTTTCTGTAGTGTCAGGTCAGTGGAAACAGGGACAATATTTTGAGGACTTCTTAGAAGGGAATGATTCAAATACAAGATTCCTGGGTTGTTGTGTGTCACTAGAGGAATAATTAAGGATGGGATAGATTTGGGGCTCTAGGACCATCTTTTTTTCTCCCCATTCATTAGAAGAGTCATAAATTTTAGTTAACCTGTATGCACCTACTATTTGCCAAGATCTGTGCTGTTTTACTTGTAATATATCATTTATCCTTTACAATGAACCCATGAGACAGGTATTGTTAGGTACTGTTTTGATCTCCATTAGCTTGAAGACAATTGGACAAATAACCAAGTGACTTTTAAGCAACATAAACCTAAATAGCAGTTGTGAATGGAACTGTCCAGGAAAAATCCAACACGGGGAGCATGAACTAGGAAGAGAGACAGGGGGAGAACTGACATTTAGTGAGTACCTACTCCATCTCAGCTAACTGTTAAGTGTTTTTTCTCATTGTTCTACAGGAACCCAAGGGGTTATTATTATCAACATGTTATAGATGGATAAACTGACTGCTGAGAGCTCAGCCATGTTGCCCATGATCTCAAAAACCAGTCTGTGGGATTTGAGTCAAGGACTGACTGATTCCATTGTATCAAATATATGGAAATTGAGCTGAAGAGCAGCCATAATTCAACAGCTGGTTTTTCTAAGTCCTATTTCAAACAAAGACCAAAGATTTGCCTAATAAAAAGTCAAAGAATTTTGGCGCTACTTCTAGATATATATACATCTGGTTTAAACCATACAAGTCTAGACTAATTAATAAATATCCCAGTCACAGCCATATACTCAGCGTAACTTGAATCCAATTTTCTGGACCACCAGAGAGCCTGCTAAGTCTATCCTAGTATTCTGGCTCCTGCTTCTATTGGAATAAATAGAACATTCCATGAGCTCAGTGACGGATGTCACTCTCTTCTTAACCATCCCCATAAGACAACAGCATGAGGTCACAGAGCTGGGAACAAAGCTAAGGGACCAGTCCCCAGAGAGCCTATGCCAGGATGACAACAGAGCCTTGCCATTTGGAGTCCTAACCATATCCTAACCATGATTTCTACCCCAAGATGACCCTCTCTGTGGGGGCATCCTGTTTCTCCTCTTGCTGTGGACTTAACACTCACTATAACTCCTAAGTCGGCATGTAGGCACCAGTTCATAAAGCATTAATACTGCTTTCCCAGGTGGTGTTATGAATAGCTGTGGGAGAAACAACCAGATTTTTTTTCATCACATGATTTAAATAAATCACAGCTCTGAGATTTGGGGAAGAGGAATGTGTGTGTGCATGTGCAGATCTGTGTATGTGTAACTTGGTCTCATGAATTTTCCACTCTCTTTTGACCAGATCTCAAGATTCAATTAGCAGATGGTCTTCCAAGAACCTGATAGAGCCTAGCCACCCACAGTAATGTTTATGGAACTGTTGATCAGGGTGGGAGCATGAGTAAAACATACGACTCAGAAAACCCCAGGAAACAATCAAGCTCTTTTTATTTGAAATATTAAATAAGAACATCTATTTGTAGTACCTTATGTTTATAAATGCTTTCACATCCACCTTCACACTTGACCTTCTCAATTACCCTTGGATGTATACATTTACTTCAATTTTATACATGAGGAAAATGAGGCTCAGAGAGGAGAAAGGATGGCCCCAAGGGCACATGGTTCATAAGTTGGAAAGAGAAGGTCTCCTCACGTCATGATCGTATCACTTCAAGTTTCATATCCTTGCACCATCTCCCCATACTGCTTCCTCCTGTCCTTCAAGAGGCACAATGAGAATAATGAAGGGGACACACATGGTTCATAAGTTGGAAAGAGAAGGTCTCCTCACGTCATGATCGTATCACTTCAAGTTTCATACCCTTGCACCATCTCACCATACTGCTGACTCCTGTCCTTCAAGAGGCACAATGAGAATAATGAAGGGGACATACACGTCATCCTAGACAGCATTCTACCCACCAAAGCTTTCCTTCAATACACACTTTTAGAAGTTAGAATCAGATGGTGTTCTTCTCATGTAGCAACATTTTTTTCCTCTCAAACTGATTTTTTAGGTACCAAGGACACCTGTAATAGAACATATCTGTAGAAGCACAACAATACATAACAGGCCCATTTGTCAAAGATTTTAGGAATGCCATCCCTCCTTAGTCAGGGTACAGCAGGAAGTTAAGTATTTGTGAATGAAAAACTCTAAGACAACTCTTCCACCAATGCACAAAACTTTACCCTGATGCTTACATGTCAGTGATGAAGGTAAAAAAACAGAGTGTGATGTGTACAGGGTTTTGTTATGTTTGTAGCTGTCTATGAAGTATAGCTGTATATTTCTTCTTGATGCATGTAGTGAAAGATGAGTGAAGACAGGAACCCCTGAATAAGCCAGATAGACCTTGCAAATGTAGGTTCTATTCTAAGAAGAGAAAGAAGAATCTATATAAGGATCAAACTCTCCATAATCAGATGGAAATGACATCTACCAGGATCCTACAGGACAGTAGCTTAAGTGGCAGTCTCAAGAGGAAGGCTTGCATCAAAGACTCTGCAAGACCCTACTAATCTCTGTGCTGATGAGGCCTAATGAAGTAATAATAAACTGAGGCAGAGTGTCTGGTGATCAAGGCCTGATGGACATGGTACTGGGGAGGAGGCAGCATTGGGGAGGAGTCAAAGGTAGAGAAAAACCTGAGGGAAAGAGGAATCAATATGACTAGATTGTAGGGATGCAAGATTCTCTACTGTGTCACTGAGTCACAGACAGGCTACAGCTTTAGGGTACTTCAAAAAGCTCATGGAAATTTTTGTGTTATCTTTTAATCCTACTGCTCTATGAGCTTTTTGAAGTACTTTTGTATTAGTATCTGTGAAAACATGTGCTCTGAGCAAGTAATTCCTGTTTTGAGGGCTCCAACACATTTTTTAAGGAAGGTATATGAGATAACACAAAAAATCAGCTGGTCAAAACAGATGAATATTAATCAGAGGTTTTACCCAGTATCAAGCTTTACTAATAATTTCAAAGATACAGATAATCATGAGGCATAGACAAAACAAGGAAAGGCCTAGATCCTCCCATGCTGTCCCCCCAAGTTTTTACTTGCCACATCAGGCCCAGATTAACCTATGAGGCTCTAAGCCACATGCGTAATTCACATCACTTACAGAACAGGTCATCTTGTGCTTAAATAATGATATAGTTTACCTACCACTTTCCAAGGGAGCCAAACTCCATAAATCCATAGATCCATGTTCATTTGTGATAAAAATCCTAGAACCATGCTGAAAGCATCTTACAGATAAGGGCTCAGCTTATTTTCCAAGAAGTCTGCTGTTATCATATTTACCAGAGTTGACCAGGTCTCTTGCCTTGTTTCTTTTCCAAAAGTATTGCCCAGTAAAGACAAGAGATTGGATTGCAGGTTTCCTCCTGCTAACTCTTCCTTTCCTAGCATATGACTAAATGTGAGATGGCTGCTAACGATAGTCCTTCCAGTTGACCTTGACTTAGTTCTGATGATTTGGTACCTTAAAGCATTTCCTTGCTTGTCTCCATCTTCTGGCCATAGTCAGAGTTAGGGATAGAGGATCAACTTAGAGAACTGATTATTCATTATTTCAACTGTTCTTTTCACTCAGTTACAATCAAGCTCTTTTTATTTGAAATATTAAATAAGAACATCTATTTGTAGTACCTTATGTTTATAAATGCTTTCACATCCACCTTCACACTTGACCTTCTCAATTACCCTTGGATGTATACATTTACTTCAATTTTATACATGAGGAAAATGAGGCTCAGAGAGGAGAAAGGATGGCCCCAAGGGCACATGGTTCA
This sequence comes from Galeopterus variegatus, assembly GCF_000696425.1. Classification (NCBI taxonomy): domain Eukaryota; kingdom Metazoa; phylum Chordata; class Mammalia; order Dermoptera; family Cynocephalidae; genus Galeopterus; species Galeopterus variegatus. The sequence goes on from NW_007731722.1 coordinate 18,566, forward strand.
TAAGTTGGAAAGAGAAGGTCTCCTCACGTCATGATCGTATCACTTCAAGTTTCATATCCTTGCACCATCTCCCCATACTGCTTCCTCCTGTCCTTCAAGAGGCACAATGAGAATAATGAAGGGGACACACATGTCATCCTAGACAGCATTCTACCCACCAAAGCTTTCCTTCAATACACACTTTTAGAAGTTAGAATCAGATGGTGTTCTTCTCATGTAGCAACATTTTTTTTCCTCTCAAACTGATTTTTTAGGTACCAAGGACACCTGTAATAGAACATATCTGTAGAAGCACAACAATACATAACAGGCCCATTTGTCAAAGATTTCCTTTCCCAGACTCTCATCAGCAGCTCCAAGTCATATCACACTCCCAAGTACACTCTGACTTCTTTATCAGCCAGAAGGAGAAGAGAAAAATCAGCATGTCATCACACAAGTGTTCTGCGGGGGTGAGGGTGAAGAACACCAATCATTTATAATGTCTCTTGGCAGCAGGATGAAGTCACATCAGAGAACGCTGAATGTGACGATGGCCTTCTGGACACCTGGCTCACTGTCTTCATCCTTCTACATGAAATACTCAGAAAAGGGTAATAAACATTCACATTGAACAAGAGGCTCCTTTTAGCCTTCAATAGATAATGCAATAACTAATTCAACAGCAGAAAATTGTTAAATAATGCACAATATTGGAGAGAGTACAGTTTGCCTGTCACTTGCATACATTGCTGATCTGGTGCATTTTGGCACTTTCAGTATGAAAAAAAAAAGTAGTATGGATCAAATGCCTTAAAATGTTTAAATCCCTAAACTCATATACACACACACACACACACACACACACACACATGGTCTTCAAACTTTATGAAAAAATTGTATTATCTTGTAATTCTTTTTGAAGTACCCGTGTGTGCGTGCGTGTGTGTGTGTGTGTGTGTTTTGTTTTGCACACAAGATTATGTCTGGAAGTTTAGATTATAAACAATATAAAATTCTTCTGTAGGTGTTTCTGCAGTTCTGAATATAGAGTATGGCTCAGACACTGGCCAAGCCGATGGTTAGACTTCCTGGTCTTAAACTGTCTCG
>NW_007731722.1:20607-30540 GCF_000696425.1 Galeopterus variegatus
TCTCTCTCTCTCTCTCTCTCTCTCTCTCTCTCTCTCTCTCTCTCTCTCTCTCTCTCTCTCTCTCTCTCTCTCTCATTTCCTGATTCCCAAGGGCAAGGATCTGATGGGTCCAGTTCATCTATGAAGTCTAGGCTGTATCTTAAGTCACTGGCAAGTCTATGGATTAATTAAAAGAAGTAAAACTAATATCTACCTTATATGACCATTGTCAGGATTACATAAGGGAAAATGTATTAATGTACCTTGCATATATTAGACATATAGACTTGAAAATTTTCTTTCTCTGCCCTTTTCCTATTTCTATAGCCAGCCAAACTAAATTTTAAGTCTCTGAATTTTTCTCAGAACATAAATCCTAGTCCCTAGCTATTTAATGATGTTTATAATTGCCTGTCTCTTCCACACCCCTTTCTAGGTAACATTGCCCATCTAAAATCCCATGACATCTCCTCCCCATTTTCATAGCTGTTCAGACCATGATAATTACTTGTTCTTTTGACAGATGAGGACATTTAGGCAAAGCAAGGTTAAATGACCTTCCCCACACTGTCATTAAGTGGCAGAGCCGAGAGCCAACTAAGCCAAGATTTTTGCAATTTTAATTGTACCATGAATAACTGTCTTGAACAATAATAAAATACTAACATTAAAGAGAAAGATAAATTTTATCTATCCTAGCACAAAAGATCCAAACCAAAAGAATCAGGATCTGTCATTAATAGATGTTTAAGATTTGTATCCAGGAACAGCTTTTGACAGAATGATGCGGATCAAGAGAAAGCCTCCAGGAGAAAGTTGTTGCCTGAAGCACATAAAGAAAAACTCCAAAATCACAAGGTGCACCATCAGAAATAGGTCCAAATTGATGGCTTGGGTTGTTAAATCATGGCTAGTTCAGCTTCTTGGATTCTGACGTTTAAAAATCTTTTTTTTTTTTAGGGCAGAATGGTTTAGAGAAGGGATGAAACAATTTATAAAAAAATTATTTGACTTAGAGTTCAAATGCGCTATTCTACTTACATTATGAAGGCATACAAAGCTTGACTGAATAATCAAATAAATCATCGCCTACATTTGTTCCATCAAATCGATATGCCATAGATAAGTATCAACTGAGTTTCTTTCTTCTCTTTTTGAGGTCGTTTCCTAACCAGAGAGAACATTGATATGCTAATTTTGGATTATCTGTAATCTGCTCTAAGTGGGTTTTTTAAAAACTATTATTGAGATTATTTTAATCTGATAACCTGATCATTGTGGCCAGAAAAAGCCAGCCACTGTCGCCCAATAGATCTACAGGTATGTTCAGAGAAGGAAATGCTCAGTGTGCCAAGAGCCCCTGAGTCGTGCCCGCTGATTCCAGTCCCTGGAGCTTAAGCAAAGAGGATGCACATGATATCCACTGATCCTCTGCTATGATCACTGAGGGGCCAGACTCTGAAGAAACAGACCAAACTTACAGGACAAAGGTTTCAAGAAGAGAACAGACGACTCTTGTCTTTGAGAACAAAAGGAAATGGATCCAGCACCTGCCTAGTACACTCAATGACTCCCTGGAGAGCAGAGTTCATCATTAGCAAATAGCAATAGTCAAGTGATTTAAGAGGAAATCCTGGCCACTCCATTATTTTCACCTACTTACAGTTTACCCAGTATTTGAAGCTGAAGGAATCAGAAACCTTGCATTGTTATCATTTGAAGCGGTGATGTAATTTAAAAGCCTGTAATCAGATGTGAGTAAAGAATGCAGTTTGTGGTGGAGGAAGTGATGACCATGTCGTAAGACCTTCTGGGTATTACATGCCACCTGAGATGCTTTACAACAGGGTGTCTCAACCACAGCACTATTGACATTTGGGGCCAAATAATTCTTTGTTGTGGGGAGCTGTCCTGTAAACTGTAGGATGTTTATCAGAATCCCTGACCTCAGTCCAGCAGATGCCTGTGGCATTTTTCCCCAGTGAAAATGACCAAAAATGTCTCCACATTGCCAAATGTCCCATGAGTAGGAAAATGTCTACTGGTTGAAAACCAGTGCTTTACAATAATAATAATATTTAACACTTAGTGAGGGTTTGTTACATGTTGATTTAAATCTTTTCTTTTATTTTTACCCTTTTTATGGTCAAATATATCACCCATACCAAATAGTGAACAGGAGAAGGAGAAGGGGTAGACTAAAGGGTACAAAACTATGCTATCTACCTTAAGTGAATCATTATGCAGTATACACATGTGTTGAAACAACACGCTGTACCCCACAAAAAAATAAATATAAACAAAATTGAAAAAAAATAGTGCAGAAAACAAAAATGTATACCTTAATGATTTATCAAATAGGGAACATCTATGTAACCACCAACCAGACTAGGGAAAATTAAAAAGAACATCACCATCTTTAGAAGCTTCCATTGGACCCCTTTCCAATGTCTAACCACTCTCTGCCCCCAAAGGTAACCATTATCTTCAATTTTCTTGCCTTACTTTTTTTACTAGCTAAGCATGTATCTCTAAAGCTATAGTTTACCTTTCATGCAAGCTTTCTCAGGCATTTACAGGTGGACGTGTTCCATCACACAAAGGAGGAAAGCAAAAAGAAAATAATTTGGGGTTCAGGAAACAGGGAAAACAACACCAGAGTTCCCAAAGAGATGGAGAAGGGTAATCCCAGAGTAGCAAAAGGCATCTGGTATAGAAGGTACCCAGTCCACATCAGAGCAAGTAGGACTGCTCCAGGACAGATGTCATCAAGAAATGAAATCAATATAAATGCCAGATGCATCTGAATATATTAAGAGGTTATTTGGACGGCTCATAAAAATTTGGGGTTTAATATGGAGAAAGATGCATAGAAAATTAAGCAAGCAAACGAAGGACAGTTTCATTGTGGGAAACAAAAAGTTGGACAAAAATATTATCCTAGTATACTGCACAACTCAGTTGTAAATTATTTACATCATCATAATATTAACACTGAGTTTTGATCTAACTGATATTATAACTCTATCATAGGACAAGAGAAGGAGATGTGTGGCTATGGGTACACATGGAAACTGAAAGAGTTAAACCCTGCCACGTTAAGGAGTCAATAGATAATGCCTAACAGAAAAACAGTTTTTAGAAGTATTTCTATGGTCTGAATGTTTTGTCCCCTCCAAAGTTTGATCCCCAGTGTGGCAGTGTTGAGAGATGGGGCCTTTGGGAGGTGATGGAATCGTGAGTGCTATGCCCTCATGAATGGATTAATCCATTAATGGATTAATAGTGAAAATAATTAATTAAAATGGTGAAAAGAATTAATCCATGAATGGATTATCAAGTTAGTGGATGTGGGGGGTATCATGGGAGAAGCAGTGGTGGCTTTATAAGAAGAGGAAGAAGCACATTATCATATGCTCTCCCTCAGGCTCTTGCCATACAATACCCTTCATCACCATGGGACTCTGTAAAGAGTTCCCACCAGCAAGGAGACCCTCACCAGATGCACCCCCTTGTCCTTGGACTTCCCAACCCACAAAACTGTAGGAAAAAAATTTTATTTTTTATAAATTACCCAGTTCCAGGTATTCTGTTATAAGCAACAGAAAATGGACTAAGAAAGTTATGGTGACAAATATCAAAATAATTTACTAAAATGGTGGAAATAGTCACCCCTCAGGTGGAAGAAATGGAGGTACAGTAAAGGCTACTGCTTTTCATATCAAACCTTGTAACACTATTTGATTCTTTAAATTATGTGCATGTGAACCTTTGATGAATATGAATTCTTTAAGACTGGCTTGAAAAGAAGTAATTATTATGGTGGTGAATCCGTAAGTAGTACTTGAAGCCAAATGAATAGGAAATAAGTTGGTGTATTCATAAACCCAGATTTAACATAGTTTTCCTAAATGATCATTTGCAAACAGGTAATGAGGTGGTTTGAAATGCTTCAGGAATGAAATGAAATAGCAGTAACTCATCTCATTCCTTTCAAATAAAGACTTTAAGGGATGTGTCTGTAAGATCCAGAGCACCAAAATACAGAGAAATTAAAATGGTCAGGAAGAAAGCTCTTTTTCCTAATGAAATAAATGTTCACTCATCTTTTATATTTTCATATAACCCTTGCTTTTTAGGTCAGTCCAGTCAGAAGGAAAATCACCAAGAATTTGGCAACAATTTAAATTACTTCAACCCTGAGAACCCCTGACACCCCAAATCTCCAAATCCTTTTTCTTCCCCAGTGGGAGCCTAAGATCCTCAGTGGCCACTGAAAGTTTCCTGGGGAGGACACAGGATGCAGCAGAATGAGTGCAGACTTTTGTGTCAGATTTACTTTGGTTCAAGTCCCAGTTCTACTCATAATAGATGTGTGATTTTGGTAAAATTACTTAATCTCCCTTAATCACAGTTTTGACGTTTAAAAATATAAGGGTAATAATGCCTACATTGTTCAATGGTTCTTTAGATACTCATAATAGATGTGTGATTTTGGTAAAATTACTTAATCTCCCTTAATCACAGTTTTGACATTTAAAAATATAAGGGTAATAATGCCTACATTGTTCAATGGTTCTTTAGGTCAAAGAGATAATTTTTGTAAAGACCTTGGCATATAGATAGTTCTCTAGCAAATTTAGTTAGTGTTATAATTAATGTCATTGCTATAATTATAATAACCATTATTTTACTACTGCTGTTGCCAGTGGTACACCCCATGCACTGCACAGAGGTTTTGTATAGCAGCTGCTGCTTGCTTTATCTTACCCCCCCCCCATGAACTCTTACCTTGCTGAGACCACTGGTATTAGCCATGCCACTTCTACCAACTGGGGGCAGGGTCTGCCCAACCATCACCGGCATCTTTATAAGGCTGCTTTAAGGTCATGAGATTTTAGTTTTCTTAGTCCTCTTTCTCAATGAACTTGGAACAACTGTTCTTGGGTATTGAGTCAGATAAAATTTAAGTGACACTATTTATTAATTTATATAATAAACATTCATCGAGCAACTATTTTGAATACAACACTGTTCTCTGTGCAAAAGATACAAAGACAGATAAGCCATGTCCCCTGATTTCAGGGACTTAAACCTGATAGAGGTTAGTCACTACCTAGACCAGTCTTCAGAAGCATCTCTCTCTAACACTGCTCAGTGCTTTCAGGTTTCCATGTGAGCAGATGTGTTTTCCAAGATAGCCACAACAAAATTTTCCATTCCACAAGCCCTTCTTACAATATGGCATTGATATTCCTGCCACAGAGAATTTGGGTCTATGTTAGCTCCCCTTGAATCAGGGTGGGTCTGTGACCTCAGAGTAATGTTGCCATATGACTTGCAAAGCTAGGTGGTAAAAGGTGACACATCTTCCAAATGTAGAATATATACACACACACATACAGCCCATAAAACCCATTAGCTTAAAACAACAATCAATCATTTTGCTCATGAATCTTCAATGTGAGCAGAGCTCAATGGGAATAGTTCATATTGACTCTAGGTGGGATGTGTCAGATTGGGAGGCTTGGCTGGGCTGGAAGATACACTTCCAAGCTGACTCACTCACATGGCAGGCAGTTTGAGCCTCTCCACATGGGCTTCTTCATGAGGCAGTTTGGGTCCTCACAGCATGCTGGCCTGAGACATTTCACACGGCATCTCAGGGCTCCAAAGTCAAATCTCCCAAAAGAAGAAGGCAGAAGATGCATGGTATTTTTTAGCCGAGCCACTGTAGACTCACTTCTGTTGCATTCTATCCCTAGAGGCAGTCACAGAGGCCTGCACAGGTTCAAGGGAAAAAGACACAGACCCCATATCTCAATGGGAGGCATGTTCAAGTCACATTGTTAGGAGAGCATGTAGAATGGGAGACAGTGTTGTGCTGTTTTGAAAAGTATGATCTGCCACATTCCCAATATCTAGCACCTTTATCTCAGTTGGAGGACTGCCCTCAGGCTGCAGGAGACAACTTTGCCTGTGTCCCTGAAGAGGCTTACAAGTACTTGGAAATTGCCGCTTCCCTCACTGTCCTGAACCAATTCCTAACAGGTACAGGGGTAAAAATACTCTATCTTGCTTGCCTCCTGACTGGGGCAACTTTGTTATTATTTTTATTTTGTCAATATACAATGTAGTTAGTTATTGTGTCCCATCACCGAAACCTCCCTCCCTCCTCCCTCTCCCCCCTCCCACCCAGGTGTGTCCCCTCCATCTGACTGGGGCAACTTTGTTATTATTTTTATTTTGTCAATATACAATGTAGTTAGTTATTGTGTCCCATCACCGAAACCTCCCTCCCTCCTCCCTCTCCCCCCTCCCACCCAGGTGTGTCCCCTCCATCTGACTGGGGCAACTTTGTTATTATTTTTATTTTGTCAATATACAATGTAGTTAGTTATTGTGTCCCATCACCGAAACCTCCCTCCCTCCTCCCTCTCCCCCCTCCCACCCAGGTGTGTCCCCTCCATCTGACTGGGGCAACTTTGAAGTGTGACCTGCACTGTCTTCAGAGTTCCTCTGAAAATATTTTCATGTGGATCCTCATCTCAGGATTTTCTTCCTGGAATACTCTAGGAAAAGCCTACCTAAGACACACACCATCCCATCTTAAGATATTTCTGTGGTTTGTCAAAATAAACCTTTGAGGAAATTTCACACTCTGCCCCAGAAATAGTGGTCATTATTTTCTTCAAATGACAAGGGAACTTGAACATACCAATGTTAACACAAATGCATGTGGCAAAATGATTGAGACATTAGTTTTATTTTGGTCTCTGTATTTCTTCCTCTTATCCTATTTTCATTTCAAGAAAGTAGCCAAGCTCTTTATAATTCCTTGTAACTGGAGGTTTTGCAGAGAAAAAAGCTGAAGGAAGTCGCTGGTAAATGATCCATATTCCTATTTCTGTGAAAGCCCAAACTCCTTGAAGTTGTTATGTTAGATGTCTCAGAGAGGAGGGAAGAAAGAAGAGAGAATTTCCTTGAGGGCCCTGAAAGAAAGAGATTGTCTCAACTGGGGAGGAGATAGGCATTTTCCGGACCAAAGAACTGTGGGGCTCCCGGATTATTTGTGAGGAAGGTATTGAAGGGAGATGGTTTTATGGCAGACCAATGTGCTTTCTGCATAGGCCAAAAATTCTGGAGTCCCAGCATGTAAGAAGTTGGATTTTCTACAAGTTGGGTGGAGACTCAGAAGCCTGAAGTTTAAAAGAAACAAAATCAGTTGTGACAGGGAGAGGCATGCACAAAGGCAGAGGAGTAGGATCGGGAACCAGAGGGTGCTCTGCCAGAGAACCCCTTTGAAGGGTCTAATTCTTTTTGAGCATTGCAAAAAGTTGAATTCAACAGCTTAACATTGCCTGTCTCAACTCTTCAGTAAAATGTAGCACACCCACACAACATGGGATAGCACAATGACGGGCAGGCATTAAGAGATATGTTCCTTGTTCCACATCCACTCTTCTGATGGACCATGGTGAGGGAGTCTTGTCCCATCAAGAGAACTGTGCCAAGGAGTTCCACAAGTGGCCAACAGCAAAATAGAGAGGAGCCAGAGAAATTTGTCATGATGGAATGTTGCATGGGCAGCTGGTAGTGTAGAGAAATCTATATGAACACAGTGCAGATTTAACAGTGCATACAACCACCAGCTGCTCCATGGTTGGCTGGCAAATGGGATGATGCTGCTCTGTCCCCATTTCTATTAGAGATGTAATCTTAACTAGTTTTTTAAAAATTATCTCCCTTCGAAATATAAGGACTTCCTAGTTGAACCTCTAAATGCATTTCGTTCAATCGAGAACTGGGTATCCAGCTTTGTCAACTTGAAATACCTTGAGCAACTTTAGGGCCCTCAGTCATTGTGAATATGTTAACATGTGAAAGGAACAGGCAAGGAAGTGGCTAACATACTGAAAATAAGCATCAAAACGATGTGCTGGGGAAGATTTAAAACCACCAAGCTCATACTGTTTGAAATACCCTCAGAAGTTTGTGAAAGAAGAAAACTATTTAGAACATAATACCTAATCATTTCATTTCCTATAAATCTTTCAATTTCCCACTTGTAATGACAATAATCTATAAATTCTATATCGCTCTATCTTAGGTCCCTGTGAATAAAGACAATGCCCAATCTATACTAAATGCTCCAGTGTTGAGAGCCCCGCTGGTCCTTGAAAAAGGAATATTGACCAACGCTCTTTAGCTGATCCAAACGATGAGCTGCCTCGGCTTGAATGTGTTCTGAAAAAGACCACATTATAACAAAGTCTTTTTAATCTAGTTTTGAGAAATAAATCAAATTTCTAGTCCACAGACTTATGAGAACACCTTCCTTGAATAATGAAATTTGAAAGCCAGTGTGTGGGAGTGAGGCAAACTGAGTTTCACTGATGGATTTTGGATTCCTATTCTGTAGAAACCTCTAAGTGGCACCAAAATTTCCCATTTCTAACCATCCATCATTACCTCCCAGGAGCAGCTTTGAAGACGTGGCATGCCCCGATGCCCAGCTTATTCACTCAAGATACTCAGTACAGGGCTGTCTCTCCTTGTAGAGATCTACTAAGAAGAAAGTTTGTCCCTCCACTTATAAATAACAAAAGTGGATAACCGCAGTTGGGCATGGTGCTGGTGTACACGTGCAAGAGATAGCAGGATTAGAGGAGGCAGGGAAGGGGAGCCACACTGCACTTTCCTAGTTCATTCGCTCTCCCCTTCTTTCAAAAGAGTCTCTCTCATGTTCTCTCCTCAACCCCCCAAACCCTCCCACACTCTTCTCGAAGTTCTACCACCTTCAAGGCTACATATTCCATCTTCTCACCTACGAACATGAGAATCAACTGTACTCCTATCTGAAAAGGATACTGTTCGCCTACACATCACATTTTCACCCACTACTAAAGTGTCCACATTGGTTTACAAACATGTTGTTTTTCCCACACTAAAACATCCTCTCCAGAAGCCCTCACTTTTCCTCTAGTTGACATTTTTTCCATTTCTTTGAAGCAAAACCCTTTGAAGGTGCTGTCTATGCACATTATCCGTCATTCTTCTCCCATCCTCACAGAAACCTCACATCAACCCAGCTTTCTCCCACCACTGCTCCAATATGCCTTCACTAAGGTCTCCGCAGTGTGGCTAAATCCAGTGGTCAGTATCAGTCCTCATGTTCCTGTGTCCGTCAGGAGCATTTAACACGGTTCTTCCTTCCGTCCTTCCTGATCATGCTTTCTTCACCGGATGCCAGGACACCACGCTCCACACCCCCTTGGATTTCCTCCTACCTTCCCGGCTGGGCCTTATTCATCTCCTTTCCTGGTTTCTCTCTTTCTTTCTTTCTTTCTTTCTTTCTTTCTTTCTTTCTTTCTTTCTTTCTTTCTTTCTTTCTTTCTTTCTTTCTTTCTTTCTTTCTTTCTTTCTTTCTTTCTTTCTTTCTTTCTTTCTTTCTTTCTTTCTTTCTTTCTTTCTTTCTTTCTTTCTTTCTTTCTTTCTTTCTTTCTTTCTTTCTTTCTTTCTTTCTTTCTTTCTTTCTTTCTTTCTTTCTTTCTTTCTTTCTTTCTTTCTTTCTTTCTTTCTTTCTTTCTTTCTTTCTTTCTTTCTTTCTTTCTTTCTTTCTTTCTTTCTTTCTTTCTTTCTTTCTTTCTTTCTTTCTTTCTTTCTTTCTTTCTTTCTTTCTTTCTTTCTTTCTTTCTTTCTTTCTTTCTTTCTTTCTTTCTTTCTTTCTTTCTTTCTTTCTTTCTTTCTTTCTTTCTTTCTTTCTTTCTTTCTTTCTTTCTTTCTTTCTTTCTTTCTTTCTTTCTTTCTTTCTTTCTTTCTTTCTTTCTTTCTTTCTTTCTTTCTTTCTTTCTTTCTTTCTTTCTTTCTTTCTTTCTTTCTTTCTTTCTTTCTTTCTTTCTTTCTTTCTTTCTTTCTTTCTTTCTTTCTTTCTTTCTTTCTTTCTTTCTTTCT
>NW_007731722.1:30667-44700 GCF_000696425.1 Galeopterus variegatus
CTTCCTTCCTTCCTTCCTTTCTTTCTTTCTTTCTTTCTTTTTTTGTGACCGGTAAGGGGATTGCAACCCTTGGCTTGGTGTCGCCCACACTGCACTCAGCCAGTGAGTGCACTGGTCATCCCTATATAGGATCCGAACCCGCGGCGGGAGCGCCATTGCGCTCCCAGCGCTGCACCCTCCCGAGTGAGCCACACGATTGGCCCTTCTCCTCTTTTTGACTTCATTATGTTGAGGTGCCCCAGAATTGAGTCATTAGTCGCCTCTTCTTCTCTATTTATATACACTGTCCTATTTCAACTAGTCTCATTTAGTCTCATAGATTTAGATGCCATATATACAATGGCTACTTCCAAATTTACATCTTCAATCCAGAGGTTTCTCCTAAATTCAAGACTTCAATATCTACCATCTATTTAACTCCATTTGACTGTCTAATAGGCATCTCAAATTCAACGTGTCCAAAACTAAACTCCTGATTTTCCCTCCCAAACCTGCTTCATCCAAGACCTAATCATCTGAATTGATGTTGTCTTTGTCTTTCCTATCATTCAGGTCAAAAACTCTGGAGTTATTCGTGACTCCTTTTTTCCTCTAATACCACAATTAAATCCAACGGCAAACATTGCTGACTCTACCCAAAAAATATACCCAGAACATTTCACCGTCTCTTTGTCTAAGCAAAGAGCCCTAGCTGGGCTCCCTGCTGCTCCCCTTGCCCTCTCACAGTCCGTGCTCAAACTGCAAACAGAATTGTCTTTTCCGATATAAATTGATTCATGTTATTTCTCTGCTCAAAAATCCTCCAACGATTTCTCATCCTAATCAAAATAAAAAGCCAAAGTCCTTTACTAGCATTTACATGGCAGTTATAAGCATGACACTTCTTTGATCTCATCTCCTACTTTCCTCTCTTTGTCTCCTTTGCTCCAGCCTCTCTGGGCTCTTTGCCACTCCTCAAGCACAGCAGACCTACTCCCACCTCAGGGCCTTTGCACAGTTCTCTCTGCCTAGAGTACTCTTCCCCCAGATGCCCATACAGCAGACTCTGACTGCCTTCAAGCCTTTGCTCAAATGTTACCTTTTCAACAAATCCTGCCCTGACTGCCCTATTCAAAAGTACATCCTTCCCTTCCCCCACCCCCAGTAATCCTGCTCTGGGTTTTTTTCCACAGTACTTACCATATTCTATCATATTGTGTAACTTATCTAATGTCTGTCTCCCCGATGGCATGTAGAATCTTTGAAGACAGGGATCTTTCACTATTTTGTTTACTGACATGTCCCAACTGCCTAGAATACCTGGAACACAGGAGGTATTTAATACACATTTGTAGAAGGAAGGAAGGGACGAGAGAAGGGATAGTGGGAAGGGAGGAAAGGAGGGAAGTAGGGAGAAACAGAGGAGAGGGGGAAGGAAAGAAGGAAGGAAGGGAGTGTGGCATTTTCACCATTCTTGGATGATTCAGTTGCCCTCTTTGGGCCTCAGCTTTAGTCTTAAGATAAAATGGAGGAGTTGAAGCTGATGAACTCTAAGATCCTTTCCACTTCTACATGCAATGATTCTATAATCTGTGTGAATTCAAGAGGGTTCACAAAAGAAGTAGAGAGCATTAGGACCTTATTACAATGTAAAAACTCAGGACAAGCAGAAGGCCTGGTAGACTATGGCTGAGCCTCCTTTCCTCTAATTCCCAGCCTGTCATGAGGCTTTCCTGACTACGTCACTTCAGCCCTCCTCCAGATGACACTGATTCTGCAGAAGCTGGAGCACTTATCCCACACCACCACCAATGTACAGGCTACACAGCCAAAGGCTTCTTCATGAGATCCCAAGAAATACATCTCTGACAAATTTAAGTAACCAGAAATTATCATTTAATGTCCCCTGGTTAGACTGTGAGAGCTACACTTTTGCCTTTAACCCTATTCCCCTGTTATCCTTTAGGGTTTGCAGCATCACAGCAAAGCCCATGCTCTGCTGCACTGAATTGTGAAGCTTGGTAAACCATAAATTGCTCCAGTGGCTGATATCAGCACTGCTCTTGAATCTCTCTGCTCTTAGCGACAAAGTCCCTGGAATACAAGATGCCAGAGCTGCTTTTCCCTACAGAACAAATGCTATTTTCTGAGAGAAAGATAAATGGTGAGCTGTAGGGAACAGGGGATCATAGCCCTGTGGGACACACACTGATGCAGAAACACAAGACCAGCATCTGCTGGCTGATTCCACTCCTGCCACAGGGGCATATGGAGAATAGGAGCCAGCAAGATACTGTATCATGGCATGAAGTCAGATGTGTCAGGGAGGCTTCTTAGATGTCGCCCCAGTCACCCAAGGAAGGAAATCTTTCAGCAACAGTACGGCTGGGTCCTGGGTCTTGCTCCCCTTCTCAAACCTGAACCTCCACTGCTCCAACATGAATGAAGTCACAGAAGTTATGTGGTTTGATGAGTCAAGACAAAGCATCAAGAATTAGGGGATGTATATTCTCCACTAGAAGATAAGGAAGAATATCTTTATCCTGAGAACAACTGGCTCATTTGCAAACCAATCAGACCCAAAAAATGACCTGTTCCTAACGGCTTGTTGTCAAGGATCAATATTGCTATAGACAATGCAGATGAAGTTAATGCTTCTTATAAAGCCCTACCATTGACTCCTGTAAGAGGAGGACAGGTCCTTCTGCCTGAAATGTCTTCTACCTGCTTCTCCCCCAAGAAAACTCCTACTCATCCTTCAAGACCCAAATAAAATTTCCCCTCTGTAAACTTTCCCAATCCTCCCCCAGAATAAATATATTAAACACACACACACACACACACACACACACACACACACACACACACACACACACCCTATTATCTTCCCTATAATACCTTAATACTCTGTTCATAATTTGGTTAGTCAGTCCACAAAGACCTTCAAGAAATAGGCCTACACTAAAAATATTTATTTGCTATAATACCTTCTTAACTCATTGATTGGATATATATTACATATTTTAATATTATTATCTGATGATATACGTCTATAGAAATAAGAGTAATCAAAACATATTTTCAGGGCCGGCCCGGTGGCGCACTGCTACAGTGCGCTGCTTGGGAGCGCAGCGGCGCTCCTGCCGAGGGTTCGGATCCCACATACAGACCGGCAGCTCACTGGCTGAGCGAGGTGCGGGCGCAACACCGAGGGTTGCGATCCCATTGCCGGTCCCGGTCCGGTACGGGTGCGACACTGAGGGTTGCGATCCGTTGCCGGTCACGAAAAAAAAGACAAAAAGGAAAAAAAAAAAAAACATATTTTCAGAGCACGCATTAGCTAATACATGTACACATGGCCATTTCTCTTTGGTCCTCAAAATTAACAAGTCTCACTTGTTTTTACATAAAGATTTTTAGTTCCTTCCACAAGAAACAGCTGAGAAAAAAATGCCAGATAGTGTAATGTAAGGTGACACAGCTTCACAGTTTTTTCCCTTACTTTACCTGATGAAAACTGCTTTCCTATTTAACAATTTTAAACTTTACCTCAAACAGAAGCTGCCCACACTTGCCAGGAATATAGATATCAGACCTAGAGATGACAGCCACATCAATGTTTAATTCTCATTCAAAGTCAGTTTTAAAGCTTGAAATCCCATCTTATGTCACTGCCATTTTGAGAAGAAAAGTGCAGGAATGTTCAGTCCAGCTGGCTGGGGATAATGAGACAGCTAGTCCCTGCAGCAAATTGAAACGCATCTCCCTCAAGCCAACAGACATCTGGTAGAGAGCTATCAATAGACTTTTATTAGATGCTGAGGATTCAGCCTGTGCTTAAGGGTATTTTCTCTGGTTTGGTCTTCAAAGAGGGTGGAATGGTCTCTTCTCATGAAAGACACTTTCTAAGGAGAAGGAGACTTGGATCATAAATGAGAACCACAATGCAGTCCATGGGAATGGACAAAACCCAACCTGGGAGCGTTCTTATAAGCCAGGGGTTGACAAATTTTCTGTAAAAGGTCATATACTAAATATTTTCAGTTTTGCAGGACATAACAGTCTCTGTAGCAACTACTCAACCCTGCCATTATAGCATAAAAACAACCAAGACAACACAAAAATAAATGGACCTGGCTTTATACAAAGAAGCCGTCAGCCAAAGTTTGCTATCCTCTGCTCTAAGGCAATGTTTCCCAAAATATTATACCGGCATACAAACCACCATGGGTTCTTGGGTATACTGACTGATTTTAAGTGTCCCACAAAGAACTATTTTAAATTTTGTTATGTTTGTGATTTTGTATTTACTAGAAACAAACACATAACTTTCTTATCAAACACGATTTCATGAATATTATTACCTCGGATAAGGCTAAATTTATTTTTAAGTCAAAAAAAGTCGATTTAAAGAAAAATAACAAGCAAATAATAAAAGAATATTGATATTGCAAAAAATCTTGTAGGTAGTACATAAATGGCCAAAGCATGAAAACACTGCTCTAAGCTGAACTTACATCCTACCCTCTGGCACAATATGACCTCACTTTGCTATCATTATTATCATTATACTGGACCAATGGAAAGGCCACTAAGAGCACACTTTGGGCCTCTGGACTTGATTTTCTTCCACAGTGTACACTTGAAATAAATTTTAGAAATTGTTATCTTTATTGGAAACACACGACTTTTCTGTCTCTTCATGGGAAGAGGAAAGAGAGAGGCGGTGATAGTTTCAGGACGAATAAGACCATGTCTTGCAATGAACTTAATTCATTAACATTTCTTTTATCAGAAATAGAGAGTTGGTTTTAGACTTAGAAAGAAAGAAAGGAAAGACCAGCTCTGTGTTAAACAAAATGGATACCAGAAAAAGGAAAATAAATTTAGAAAAAAAATCATATTTATTAGAAAAGTAGTCACTGGGCAGGTTTTATAGCTACTTCCCCTGACTGCAAATTCCTCAAAATGTTGCATTAGGTTCACACTTGAATCCAGTTCTTGATAGCTCTCTGTGGCTTATTTAACATAGAGCAGGTCTATTTTAGTAAAAGAGAAAATGAGATTAAAGTTGGAGAGGCATATGAACTACTCCACCCATATTTCCAGATTAGAAAAGTTTTCAGTCTTTCCAGCTGACATTCGTATTTGCCTCTCATAGAAACTACGACCACAAAAGTCATAATTGCTTCTACTATGGGACAGCATGTGCCAGTGAGATTAGTCACTTTACAGTATGTTTTTCTTTTTCCCAAGATGATCGAGTAAAAAGAAGTTTATGTTCTCCATCCTAAGGGAGGATTGAGAACAAACTATGCCCTGTGATTGGCTTGGATTGTTTTCTACGATGGTTCTTCTCATAGGCCTTCTGAAAACAAGTGACCAATGGTATGTCTACACTCGGTATGTCAACACAAGATGGCTTTGAAAAGGCTGCTGTAGAAAATGCCTGAAAATTAGTGTCTTGTCTTAACCATAACTAAAATACTCACACGTGACTTAGATGGCCATTTACAGGCACAGTATTTAAAAAGAAAAAAAAAAGCAATAAAACAGATCTCTGCTTCCTACAGTGTAGCTAATAAATACTCTGAAAAGCACACTCATTAAATTACAACTAGATCCTGAATGATCAATCAATCTTTTCAAAGCACTGCTGAGCTCACAAGAAAGTAAGGTATATCACCAGATTGTTAGGTGGTGGGAGGGTGGTAAAGAGACTGTAAGCTAGAACGATAATTATGAACAATAAGAAGGGCAAAACACTGTATTTCCCTGAGGGTCAAGTGCCAAAACCAACATTAGAAAACAGACTAAACCTAGAACAAGGTGGGAAACTAAACTAAAATCCTCTGCATTAGGCTTAAGTTGTCAAAGGAAGTTAAAGCTGTCCCAGGTTAGTAGGACACTGGCTCCTGGTAGAAACATACAAATCCTTTCTGATGACAGCAACTCCAATTTAGACTCTCAGTATTCCACAGAATAAGATCAATTAAATATGATCTGATGATATGAACTTACCATTACACAAGCAAACAAACCACATAAAAATAGTAAATAAATGAAAGTGGCATAAAAATATACTGTATTATCAGGTACAGAATATAAAATAACATGAATGAAGTGTTTAAAAAAATAAAAGATAAAACTAAAAATGAGCAAATAAAAAGAGCATATCAAAAAGATCTTGTGGAATTGAAAAATAACCAAATTGAAATTTTAGAAATGAAAAATATAATAGCTAAAAATGAGAACTTCATGGAGGTGTTAAAGAGAAAATTCTTTAGGAAAATTGGAGAGATATTAGTGAACTAAATAATGAGTGTTGAAACAATTGAACATCCATATGAAAAAAAAAGAACCCTGAAGAACCTTCATATATTATACAAAAAATTAACTCAAAATGGAAAATATACCTAAAGACAAGACCTAAACTTATAAAACTTCTAGAAGAAAACATGAAAGAAAAATTTTTGTGATGTTGGTTAGGCAAACATTTCCTAGCTACAGCACCAAAAGCACAATTGATAAAAAAAAAAATTGGTTAATTGTATTTTATCAAAATTTATGATTTCTGCTCTATGAAAGATACTGTTTAAAAAATGAAAAGACAAGTCATACACTTGGAAAAAGTATTTGCAACTTACATTTCTTTTTTTTTTTTTTTTTCCTTTTTTGTCTTTTTTCATGTCCGGCAACGGATCGCAACCCCCAGTGTCGCGCCCGTACCGGACCGGGACTGGCAACAGGATCGCAACCCTCGGTGTTGCTCCCGTGCCTCGCTCAGCCAGTGAGCGGGAACCGGTCTGTATGTGGGATCCGAACCCTCGGGCGGGAACGCCACCACGCTCCCAAGCGGCGCACTGTAGCAGTGTGCCACCGGGCCGGCCCCAACTTACATTTCTTTTATAAGACTTGCATCCCAAATATATAAATCAGTCTCACAAGTCAATAATAAGAAAATAAACAACCCCCCAAAAATGAACAAGAGACTTAAACTGACATTTCACCACAAAAGATGCAGATGTCAAATAAGTAATTAGTCATTAAAATCATTACTCAAAATTATTAGCCATTAGAAATGTGAACATTAAAACTACAGAGATACCTTCATAAGCAATAAAATGGATAAAATAAAAAATAATGACAATACAAAGTATGGGTGATAATGCAGAACAATTGAAGTCTCGTACATTGCTGATGAGGATTCAACATGGTACAACCACTTTGGAAAGCGTTTAGCAGACACTTACAAAGTTAAACACACACTTACTGGATGACCCAACAGTCCCACTTCTAGCTATTTCCTAAGCGAAATGAAAATGTATGTTCACACAGAATCCTACACATAACTGTTTATACAGCTTTATTTATAATCACCAAAAACAACCCAAATGTACTTCAGCTGATAAATGGATAAATAAAACATGGTGCATTCATTCACTGTAATAACAATAAAAAAAAAAAAAAAGAACTACTGACACACACAACAACATGGGTAAAGTCCAAATGCATTATGCACCATTTATTAAAAGACTATCTTTCGGGCCGGCCCAGTGGAACACTGGAGAGTGCGCCACTTGGGAGTGTGGTGGCGCTCCCGCCGAGGGTTTGGATCCCATGTGGAGACCGGTTCCCGCTCACTGGCTGAGCGCGGTGCGGGCGCAACACCGAGGGTTGCAATCCCGTTACCGGTCAGTAAAAAAAGACAAAAAGGAATAAAAAAAAAAAAAAAGACTATCTTTCACCATTGAGTTTATTTTGCACCTGGCGTGGTCCACGCCATGGTGGGGTCTTGAAAAGAATGGCTTGGGCTGCCCTTTCTGAGTTGGGAAGGCCCCGGAGGGAGAGCTGCTGGCAGGGCCACGGCTACGAGCACTTGTTTTCAGTGTAAAGATCTCTGCCTCGGCATAGTGGTGCAGCTTTTGCTTTCTCTTTTGATGTTTTGGTCAGCATGGCAGTTTCCTGAGTTTCCAAAAGATACAAAAAATGACACACAAACAGTTGTCATAAAATTAGATCATCCCACAAAAGATCCAGGAAGATTGAACAATTCTAAATTGTCCCTTTTGAGTCAATTTATTACACCAACGGATGTTTTAAAAACACATTATGAGTAGCCATGAGCAATTGTTTTTACCGAAGAAATTAATAAACAATAGAAATCCCCATCCTCTTCCCACCATCTGGGTAAATGGTTATATGGATTATAAAACGGGAAAAGGAAAAATTTGGTACCCTCCTAGGGGATATCCTAAATATGACTTAAGATGGCAAACGTCATTTACAGGGGATTACATTAATGGTAAGAGAATGGTTGGAATTAATGGAAAAAGATACTACAGGAAGAATTAAGTTTATGAGAAAGAATGCGTAGAAACCCTGTTACTCATTGGTGTCCTAAGTTAAATAAAAACATCTTAGTAAGATATTGGGACAAAAACATATGATGCACAACTTTCCCTCCTAAAGATAAAGATTATAGATGGAATTTTGAATGCACCTG
This sequence comes from Galeopterus variegatus, assembly GCF_000696425.1. Lineage (NCBI taxonomy): Eukaryota > Metazoa > Chordata > Mammalia > Dermoptera > Cynocephalidae > Galeopterus > Galeopterus variegatus. The sequence goes on from NW_007731722.1 coordinate 39,153, forward strand.
GTTATGTGAGGGATGGTGCTGTGCACTTTGACTCTTTACATTGGGCCACACAGCCATTATATTAAGTACACACATGATAAAGCTGTTCAAATATCCTTTATTCCTTTTCCAAATGAACAATAGAGAATGAAATACGAGAATCATTAAATTTTTAGCTGATTATAAGTTTAATTGTTAGATGTATAAGTTTTAAATATAATTGTTAGAATTTTCTTTTATAGTACTTAAAAGTTAAAAATATATATAAGGTTTGTTTAACACTTTGAAACCGCAATCGCTGCACTTTGTAACCACAATTGCTGCTGTCTCAATTTTGAGTCAGTCATATAATTTATGCTTGCTGGTATTAATAAAGTTCAAGGTTAATATGAGGGCAAGAAGAAAAGAAACACAATGGTAAGAAACATCAAGAATAGCGAGTCACGGACTAATCAACCACAACAGATATAATCACCGGAAAGAATTGGCTGACTACCGAGTTTTATTTAACCTTGTGGATTATTAATTTTATGAGATTTGACGTAATTTTAAGAAAAGTTTCCATTTAACTATTGGCTTAATAATTTTAAAGGTTTATGTAGTTAAAATGCCCACATTAACCCCCCATTATTGTGTAACAAATAAAAATGCTGTTTTCAGCCTGAAGGCTGCTTCAGCTGCTTTAGCTGCTTTGGCTGCAACAGCACTGACAGCCTGCAGGGTGAGAACGTGCTTCTTAGGAACCATGGTCTCTGCCTGTGTTTGTTATTTTCACCGACTCCTCATCCCTTTTTCAAGGGCCGCCAACTCGACTGGAGCTGGTCTCCAGCATGCACCTTTGTCAAGTCAGTTGGCCATACTTATGTGCATATGTTTCCGAACTCACTACTGTTGTGTTGATCTATGTGACCGTCCCTCTGTGGATTCCACACTGTCTTTATTACTGTAGCTGAGTCCTCTGCATTATGAATATCAGGTCGCATTACTCTTCCAAAGTTGTTATTCTTTTCCAGAGTCGAGGCCTGTGGCACACCCTTCATTCAGGAGGGGAGTTCAGGGGGCCTCCAGCAGCGGCTCAGTCATTGCCAGGCTGGATGCAGATGCTGGGGGCGGGGCTGAAACCCTCGGCCCCCACCCCCCTCCCCCACTCGGATGCCTGGGGTGTTTCCAGCAGCAGCTCAGTGGTCATCACTAGGCTTGGTGCAGAAATTGGGGGGCATGGCTAAGGCACTTAGCTCCCTACTTCCCAGGCTCAGGAGCCTGGAGTGCTTCCTGATGTAGCTTGGTGGTGGTTGCTGGGCTGGGTGTGGTCATGGGGGGGCATGGCTGAGGCCCACAACCTTTCCACCTCCCCACGGGGCTTCCAGTCCTTCTAGGGTTTATAGGTGTTCTTTGGTGGTGTCAGACCTTTACTGGTTAATATCAAATTTTGTCTCTGATCTGTGGGTATTTTGTTTTTACTTTCAGTTCTGTGTTGGATTATTCACTATTCCCATTACTGAAACTTTACACCGGAACTAATTTGCTGTCCTTTGGTTACTTCTAAAAATGGGGGAACTTCCTGTGGGAACCAGCACTTGAACCCTGTGATTGAGCTAAATTGCTGCTTTGCTGCTGATTCTCTGGGGAAGGCTTTTTGTGCAGCTCGGGGTTTAATTGTTGACCTCGTAAACTCTTCTGGGTCTTGTGAGGTCCCATTCATCTGGGTTTGTGGAAACTCTAGTCTGGGCCTGAGTCTTTTCAACAAACCCCACCCCCTGCAATTCTACATTCCTGACCAGTCTCCTCTGAGTGGTCCTGTGCTGATTGGAGGGCAGATCAGCTGTCCATGCTGTGCCCCAGTGTTCCCCCAGTGGGCCCATCTCCCCCACCCCATGCATGCTACAAATCTCTAGTATGATTCCATGATGTTCAGAAAACACAGTCTTATAATTCAAGTATTTTAAGTTTTTTGTGATATGTTTTATGACCCAGTACATAATCCATCTTGGTGATTGTCCACGTGTACTTGAAGAGAAGTGTATTCCGCTGTGTTTGGCTAAAGTGTTGTGACAATTTCAATTAAATCCTGCTCATTGATGGGATTGTTCAATTCTTCTCTATTCTTGCTAATTTTCTATCCAGTAGGTTTAGAAATTACTGGAGGAGATGTGTTAAAGTCCCAACTATAATTGTGTATTTCTAAATTTCCCTATTTATTTTTGTCAGCTTTTGCATCACGTATTTTGATGTTTTACTGTTTGCTGCATATGCATCTAGGATTGTTACATCTTCTTGGCAAAGTGACCATTTTATCTTTATGTAATCACAATCTTTTTCCCAGTAACTTTCTTTGTGATGAAGTTTCCTAGGCATGATATTAATATTTCCATTCCAGCTTTATTTTGATTAGTATTTACATGTTATGTCTTTTTCTATCATTTTTTTTAATCTACCTATGTTATTGTATTTTAAGTGACTTACTTGTAACGGTATATAGTTGGGTCATGCTTTTATTCACCCAATCTCTTTCAATTGCTGTCTTTAGACTAACGGTTGAGAATTTTTCTTTGTAAAGAACTAAGTAGTAAATATTTTAAGTTTTTCATGCCACATATGGTCTTGGTTGCATAGTCTCCTTGGTTTTGTTTAAATAACCCTTTAAATGTAAAAAACAAATAACTCTGGACAAAATAAGAACATAGGAAACTTCCATAACTTCATAAAGAGCATCTGCAAGAAACCTGTAGCTAATATCTTTCTTACTGGTGAGAGACTGAATGTTTTCTCCTTAACTTTGAATAAAAGTGGTGAGAATGGATCTCAATGTTCTGCTGGAAGTTGTAGCCACTGTAATAAAAAAAGAAAAGGAAAGGAAAGGCACACATATTGGAAAGGAAGAAATAAAACTGTCCTTGTTTGCAGAGGACCTAGTTGTCTATGTAGAAAATCTCAAGGATCTAACAAAGAAAGCTTTTTAGAACTAATAAGTGAATTCAAGAAAGTCACAGTATACAATATTAACAGAGAAACATCAATCACATTTTTAGGTACTCATAATTAACATGGGAAAACTGAAATTAAAAACACAATATTATTTATAACTGCTTCAAATAAAATGAGATATTTCAGTATAAAACTGATCCATAGGTTTAATGCAATGCCTTTCAAATCTCAGCAGATTCTTAACAAAGACAAGTTTATTCTGAAATTTATACAGAAAGGCATAGACCATAGAATAATAAAACAATCTTTAACAAGGAAAATAAAGTGGTAGGAATCTCTCCACCAAATTTCAAAACCTACTATACAGCTAAAGTAATCAAGACAGTAAGGTTTTGACAGAGGAACAGACACATAGATCAATAGAAGAGGATAAAGAATCCACACAAATATGTCCAGCCAATTTTTGACAAAGTTGTGAAAGCAACTCAATATAGGAATTTCAACAAATGGTCCTGGACATATACACAAGCAAAAATGAATCTTGACCTTAGCCTCACATTGGATACAGAAATTAATTCAGTCTTGTCCAAAGGTAGTGAGTTATCTAAATTGATTGTCACAATCAGTTACAGATTGAATTCCTTATTCTACTCTTTCCTCCCTTCTCACTATTGCACTTGACTAGTCTTTTAAAAAAATTAATTCAAAATAGACTGTGAACTTAAGTGTAAAATACAAAACTGTAAAAAAAAATTTTTAAGTAGGAGAAGATATTCAGGATTGAGGACTAGATAAAGCATTCTTAGATGTAACATGAAAATCATGATCCATAAAAGGAAAAACCTGATCAAAATTAAAAACTTTTGCTTTGAGAAAGATGCTGTGAAGAAGATGAAAATACAAGCAACAGACTTGGAGAAAATATTTGCAAGCAACATACTCAACAAAGAACTTGTATCTAGAATATATAACAAACTTTCAAAATTCAACAGTTATAAAACCCAAATAATACAATTAGAAAATGCACAAAAGACATGAACATACATTTCACTGACAATCATATACTGATGGCAAAATAGCACATAAAAAGATATTCAATACCATTAGTCATTAAGGAAATGCAAATTAAAACCACAATGAGATACCACTCTATACCTCTCAGAATGGATAAAGTACAAAATAGTGACAAAACCAAATGCTGGTGAAAATGAAGAGAAATTAGATCATTCATTCATTATTGGTAGAAATATAAAATGGTCAAACCACTCTGGAAAAGTATATGTCAGTTTTTTCCAAACTAAACAAGTATTTAACATATGATTAAGCATTTCACTCTTGAGCATTCATCCCAAAGAAATGGAAAGTTATATTTACATGAAAACCTGTATACAAATATTCATAACAGCTTTATTTGAAATACCCCCAAGCTGAAAACAACCCAAATTTCCATCAATGACTGAGTGGTTAAACAAACCGTGGTACATCTGTATCATTGAATACTACTCAGCAATAAAAAGGAATAAACTATCAATACATAAAATGACTTGGATAGATCTCAAAGAAGTTATGATGAGTGATGAAAAACCAATTTCAAATAGTTATTTATCATATAATTTTATTTATATAACATTCTTGAAATGACAAGATTATAGAGATGAGGACCAAATTAGTAGTTACCAGAGAGAGAGCCAAGAAAGAAGGTGATTATAGCTATAAAAGGTTAGCTTGTGATAAAACTGTTATATATCTTGACTGTTGTGGTAGTCACATGAATCTATGTGGGATATAATCGGAGAGCACACACACACACATATACACAGGAGTGCATACAAAACTTGTGAAATTTTAATAAGGTCAGAGATTATATCAGTGTCACTCTCCTGGTTGTAATTTACTATAGCTTTGCATGGTCACCATTGGGAAAATCTAGGTGAAATTATATGGTAAGATCTTGCTGTATTCCTTACACTGCAAGTGAATCTACAATTATCTCAAAAGAAAAAGTTGTACAAATATATCTAAAAAATTGTTTTACTCCTGGGCCATACAAAAATGGGCTGGGGGTCAAAAATTTGGCTCATGGGCTGTAATTACATTTAATGTAATTATTGTTATATTAGCATTTACTAATGTGTTTACTTTCAGCCATCACTAATAATTTCTATAACTCAAAAAAGAATAGTGCATTATATTTACCCTTTCAGTTGCTCTTGCTTCATTCCTGGTGTTCCAGGTTTCATTCTATTATCACTTTCTTTCTTTTTGTCTGAAGAACTTCCTTTAGCAATTCTTTCAGAATAGCTCTTCCGAAGACAGACTTTCTTAGTTTTCTTTATTTTAGCTCTATTCTTGGAGGATGTTTACACTTGTTAAAGAATTCTGGGTTGGCGTTTTTTTCTTTCAGCACTGGAAAAATGCCGTGGCACTTTCTACTGGCTGCCAGAATTTCTTTTTTTTTTTTTTGTCTTTTTCCGTGACTGGCAACGGATCGCAACCCTCAGTGTCGCCCCCGTACCAGACCAGGACCGGCAACGGGATCGCAACCCTCGGTGTTGCCCCCGCGCCTCGCTCAGCCAGTGAGCGGGAACCGGTCTGTATGTGGGATCCGAACCCTCTGCTGTACGGCCCAGGCGGATGTGCGGGG
>NW_007731722.1:44911-107294 GCF_000696425.1 Galeopterus variegatus
GCAACCCTCAGTGTCGCCCCTGTACCAGACCAGGACCGGCAACGGGATCGCAACCCTCGGTGTTGCCCCCGCCCCTCGCTCAGCCAGTGAGCGGGAACCGGTCTGTATGTGGGATCCGAACCCTCGGCGGGAGCGCCTCCGCGCTTCCCAAGCGGCGCACTAGCACAGTGCGCCACCAGACCGGCCCGAGCTACCAGAATTTCTGAAGAGAAATCCACCATCAGTGAAATCATTGATCTGTTGTAGGTTACGAACTCGTGATGGAACTGTTCATTTCTCTCTGTCATTGCTCTCTGGCTGCTTTCAAGACATTTTCTTTGTCTTAATTTCCAGAAATTTGGTTATGAAATTTTATGTCTGGAAATAAATTTATTTAGGATTGTCCTGTTTGGAGTTTGCTCAGCTTTTTAAATTTCTAAGTTTGCATTTTTTGCAAAGTTTTGGAATATTTGAGCTATTATTTCTTCAAATACTTTTTCAGCCCTGCACTCTTTCACGTTTCCTTCTGAAACACCAAGAAAAAAAATAGAGGATCTATTGTTATTGCCTCAAAGGTCCTTGAGGCTGTGTTTATTTTTTAATCCTATTTCTCTTGAATGTTCAGATTCGATTATTTCTGTTGATCTATTTTTAAGTTTATTGATTCTTTCCTCATCACCACCTTCTGTTAGTGATCCAGTCCAGGTTTCTTTTATTTAAGTTATTGTATTTTTTAGTTCTAAAATTTCAATTTGGTTCTGCTTTATATCTTCTATTTCTTCTCTGAAACTTTCTAATTTTTCATTTGTTTCCAGAACATTTAAAATAGTAATTATAATTTATGGAACATTTTTATAACTACCTTAAAATTCTTATCCAATAATTTTAACATCTATATCAACTCAGTGTTTGCAGCTGTAGATTGTTTTTTCTAATTCAGGTTGAAAATTTCCTGCACCTTGGTATGGTGGTTAATTTTGGATTGCATCCTGAACATTTTAAGTATGGTGTTATGAGACTCTTATTTCTATTTAAATCTTCTATTTACAAGTTTAAGTTCAGAATACCTATCCTGGCCTCTTTTCTGCACTGTTCTTTCTATGTAATACCCAGAAGCCAGTTTGCAACTTGGGAGTATTCCACACCATATCCCAGTTCTCAAAACTCTTGCTGAGTTGATTCTGGTCAGTGTCACTCATCAGCCACTCCATAGTGTGTACGGGACTTCAAACGCAGATCTAAAGAATCCTTTTCTTCTGCTTCCTCCTGTCTTTCCTCTACTCTCTAGTTGGGAAGGAAGGAGTGCCATCTCTTTTCTGTCATTTGTTTAAAATGGAGCAGTGATGGTCAGCAGAGCTCTACCTCAGAATCCCCACAGCAGCAGGTTGTGTAGGTGTGTTGGGGGAGAGGAGGCTGCCTTCTTTTTTCATAGCTGTATTGTTCATAATTGCAAACGCTGGAAACAAAACATTCTTGAATAGGAGAAAGAATAAATAATTTTAGGTGGAGGAACACAAGAGAATACTATATAACATTTAAAATGAACAAACTATAGCTATACACATACACACACACAGTATTGAGTAAAAAAAGCAAGTCATAGAAGTCACCTACAGCAAATCTCATTTTTATGAAGCTCAAAAACAAGTAAAAATTGAATGATGTATCATTTAGAAAAACATAAATGTTTTTAAAAACTATTTTATAAAAAGTAAATGAAATCACAAAATCCAAGATACTGTTTCCCTCTGGGCGGAGACAGGGGCTTAATGGAGTGAAGGAGGTGCACGTAGGGAACTTCATGTTACTGATGATATTATATTTTTCAGGTTTGGTGGTGGGTTTACAGAATTTGTTTTATTATGCTCACTAATTACATATATATGTTACATGTTTTTATTTACTAAATATTATGTACCTATCTTAATGAGCTAGATGCTATATATGTTCATATGAAAATGTCTATAAGACATACTATATAAAAAACAAAACAAGGGGCAGAATATTATGTATAACATAGCCCTACATTTAAAATACACCATATATGTTTAAATTATATAATTATACAGAAACCATAGAGAAAGTCTGGAAGGATACATCAAACTCTTAAGAGTGCTTAAGTTTAGAGGGTGGAATAAGGGGAAGGTAGACTTTTACTGATAACTTTATATACCATTATTCTTCCTAATTTTGTAATGATGAGTTAATATTTTTATTTAAAATTTTTAAAAATAAGAAAGAAAGGAAAACAATGCCAAGACTGTCATAAAAGACTCTGTTAAGTTCCAAGATTTCAGCATGTTAAAAGTTAGTCAGAGAGGCCCGAGAGCCACTGGGCCAATAGGCCCCAAGGCAGCCACACCAAATTGGCAGTCCTTGTGGGATCCAGACCAGACAACAGGGTGGAACGAGTGGACCATGAAACCTTCTGCCACAGTGACTAAATGCCAAAGGAAAGATACCAGAAATATGAAAAATCAAGAAAGTATGACATCACGAAAGGAAAATAATAACTCTCGAGTTCTAGATCGTATAGAACAGGAAGTCTTTGGAATGACTGACAAAGAATTTCAAGCAACAATTTTAAGGAAACTAAATGAGATACAAGAAAACTCAGTTAGACAACACAATGAAATGAGAACAAGTATACAGGACCTGAAAGAAGAAATGGACAAAGAAACCAATGCCCTGAAAAAGAATGTAGCAGAACTTGTGGAGCTGAAGGATTCATTCAGCAAAATAAAAAACACAACAGAGAGTCTAAACAGCAGGCTAGAACAAGCAGAAGAGAGAATTTCTCACCTTGAAAATGGTCTGTTCAAAATAACACAGGAGGACAGAGAAAAAGAATTTTTAAAATTGAAGAAAATCTGAGATAACAGACAACCTTAAGTGCTCAAATATCTGAATCATGGGTATTCCAGAAGGGAAGGAAAAAGGAAATGGCATTGAAAACATATTCACCAAAATAATGGCAGAAAACTTCCCAGGTAGAGGGAAAGACACAGATCTTCAGACTCAGGAGGCTCAAAGATCCCCAAATATATTCAGCCCAAAAAGGTCTTCTGCAAGACACTTTATAGTCAAACTGGCAAAACTCAAAGACAAAGAGAGAATCTTAAAAGCTGCAACAGAGGGCCGGCCCGGTGGCACACTCGGTAGAGTGCGGTGCTTGGGAGCGCGGCGGTGCTCCCACCGAGGGTTTGGATCCCATATAGAGACCGGTCCGCTCACTGGTTGAGCACGGTGCAGGCGTGACACCGAGGGTTGCGATCCCTTGCCGGTCGCGGTATGGGCGCGACACCGAGGGTTGTGATCCCGTTACAGGTCATGAAAAAAGACAAAAAGGAAAAAAAAAAGCTGCAACAGAGAAGCATCAAGTCACCTATAAGGGAGCCCCAATCAGACTAACATCAGACCTTTCATTGGAAACCCTAAAAGCCAGATATATGTGATGATATATTCAAAATACTAAAGGACAAAAATTGCCAGCCAAGAGTACTTTACCCAGGAAGGCTACCCTTCTGAAATGAAGGACAAATAGTATATTTCTCAGACAGACAAAAACAGCAAGAGTTCAACCACACAACCAGCCTTACAAGAAATTCTCAAGGAAGTACTGGATTTGGTCCCTGAAAATCAACCATCACTGCCATGAATACCCAAGAAAGAACAGATCTCACCAGTGAAATAAAAACACTAACACTAAAGAGAAAAAAAGATTATCTACCATCCCAAGAAACCAACAAACACAGAAGAAAAACAGAAAATCAGACAGGAAGGAACAAAAGATACTTAAGACATCTAAACAAAAATAAATAAAATGCCAGGAGTAAATCAACACCTTTCAATAATAACTCTTAATATAAAGGGATTAAATTCCCCACTCAAAAGACACAGACTGAGTGAATGGATTAAAAAGATGAACTCAACAATATGCTGCCTTCAAGAGACTCACCTCACCTGTAAAGACACACATAGACTAAGAGTGAAAGGATAAGAAAAGATATACCATGCAAATAGAAACAAAAAATGAGCTGGAGTAGCTATTCTTATATCAGATAAAATATACTTAAAACCAAAAAACATGAAAAGAGATAAAGAAGGCCACTATATAATGATAAAAGGATCTATCCATAAAGAAGGCATAACAATTATAAATATATATGCACCCAACATTGGAGCAGCCAGATTTATAAAGCAAACACTATCAGACCTAAAGAATGAAATAGACACTAATACCATAACAGCAGAGGACCTGAACACTCCACTCTCAACATTGGACAGATCAACTAGGCAAAAAATTAATGGAAAGACACAAGATCTAAACAACACTTTAGACCAATTGGACTTGGCAGATATCTATAGAACATTTCATCCAACAACCTCAGAATATTCATTCTTCTCATCAGCACATGGAATATTCTCCAGGACAGACCACATGTTAGGTCACAAATCAAGTCTCAACAAATTCTAAAAATTGAAATTATTCCATGTATTTTTCAGATCACAATTGATTAAAATTAGAAATAAGTAACAAATGAAACTCTGAAAACTATACAAATACATGGAAATTAAACAACATTCTGCTTAATGACATATGGGTCCAAGAAAAAATTAAACAGAAAATCAAAAAATTTATTGAAAATAATGACATATCATACCAAAACCTGTGGGATACTGCAAAAGCAGTACTAAGGGGGAAATTTATCACATTAAATGCTTACTTCAGAAGAATGGAAAGATGGCAAGTAAACAACATAACACTTCATCTTAAAGAACTAGAAAAACAAGAACAATCCAAACGCAAAGTTAGTAGATGGAAAGATATAATTAAGATCAGAGCAGAACTAAATAAAATAGAAACACAAAAACTGATACAAAAGATAAATGAAACAAAAAGTTGGTTTTCTGAAAAGATAAATAAAATTGACAAAACATTAGCAAGGCTAACTAAGAAAAGAAGAGAGAAGTCCCAAATAACAAAAATTAAAAATGAAAAAGGTGATATTCCAGCTGATACCTCAGAAAAACAAGGAATCATTAGAGACTACCATAAATAACTATATGCCAGCAAATTTAAAAATCTGGAGGGAACTCACACAAACTGCCAAAACTGAGCCAAGAAGATATAGAAAATCTGAACAGACCAATAACAATAAAAATGATTAAAGCTGTTATCAGAAGCCTCCCAACAAAGAAAAGCCCAGGACCAGATGGGTTCACTACAGAATTCTACCAAACCTTCACTAAGGAATTGATACCAATTCTCTACAAACTATTCCAAAAGATTGAAACAGAGGCCATTCTCCCAAACTCCTGCTATGAGGCAAACATCACCCTGATACCAAAACCAGACAAAGATACAACAAAAAAAGGAAACTACAAGCCAATATCCTTGATGAATATAGATGCAAAAATCCTCAATAAAATACTAGCTATCAGAATACAGCAACACATACCCAAAATTATATGCCATGATCAAGTGGGATTCATCCAGGGATGTAAGTTTGGTTCAACATAAGCAAACCAGTAAATGTGATACACCACATTAATAAAATCAAAGACAAAAATCATATGATCATCTCTGTAGATGCTGAAAAAGCATTTGTTTGACAAAACTCAACACTCGTTCATGATAAAGACTCTCTACAAGTTAGGTATAGATTGACAAGCCCACTGCCGATATCATCCTGAATGGGTAAAAATTGAAAGCCTTTCACTTGAGAACAGGAACAAGACAAGGATGCTCACTCTGGCCACTCCTATTCAACATAGTGTTGGAAGTACTAGCCAGAGCAATCAGAAAGGAGAAGGAAATATAGGGCATCCAGATTGGAAAAGATGAAGTCCAACTGTCCCTATTTGCAGATGATATGATCCTATATATCAAACAGCCTAAACCCTCTACAAAAAACTCTTAGAGTTGATAAATGATTTTAGCAAAGTTGCAGGATACAAAATCAACACACAAAAATCAGTAGCATTTCTATACTCCAACAATGAACATGAAGAAAAAGAAATCAAGAAAGCTAGCCCATTCACAATAGCCACCAAAAAAATAAAATACTTAGGAATAAAGTTAACCAAAGATGTGAAAAATCTCAATGATGAGAACTACAAACCACTTTTGAGAGAAATTAAAGAGGACACAAGAGGATGGAAAGATATCCCATGCTCTTGGATTGGAAGAATTAACATTGTGAAAATGTCCATACTACCCAAAGTAATCTACAGATTCAATGCAATCCACATCAAAATTCCAATGACATTTTTCTCAGAAATGGAAAAAACTATCCTAACATTCATATGGAATAACAAAAGACCACACATAGCCCAAATCAATCCTGAGCAAAAAAATAAAGCTGGAGGCATAACACTACCTGATTTTAAACTATGCTACAAAGCTATAGTAAACAAAACAGCATGGTACTGGCATAAAAACAGACAAATGGATCAATGGAATAGAATACAGAATACAGAAATCAACCCAAACACCTACAGTCACCTGATCTTTGACAAAGGGACCAAGTCTACACACTTGAGAAGAGACTGCCTCTTCAGCAAACGGTGCAGGGAAAACTGGATATTCATATGTAAGAGAATGAAACTAGACCCGTACCTCTCACCATATACCAAAATCAACTCAAAATGGATTTAAAAATTAAATATACATCTTTAAACAACAAAACTCCTCAAAGAAAACATAGGAGAAACATTCCAGGAGGTAGGACTGGGTACAGACTTCATGAATACCACCCCAAAATCACAGTCAACCAAAGGAAAAATAAACAAATGGGATTTTATCAAACAAAAAAGCTTCTGCACAGCAAAAGAAACAATTAACAGAGTAAAAAGATAACTAACAGAGTGGGAGAAAATATTTGCAAAATATACATTGGACAAAGGATTAATACCCAGAACATACAAGGAACTCAAACAACTTTATAGCAAAAAAAACAGGTAACCTAATTTAAAAATGGGCAAAGGAGCTGAATAGGCATTTCTCAAAGGAAGATATACGAATGGCCGACAGACACATGAAAAAATGCTCAATATCACTCAGCAATCAAGAAATGCAAATCAAAACCACTCTGAGATACCATCTCACTCTGGTTAGGATGGCTAATAGCCAAAACACTGAGAATGATAATTGCTGATGAGGTTGCAGAGAAAAAGGAACCCTCATACACTGTTGGTGGGGCTGCAAAAGGGTGCAGCCTTTATGAAAATGATATGGAGGTTCTTCAAACAATTACAGATATATCTACCATATGACCCAGCTATTCCACTGCTGGGAATATATCCAGAGGAATGGAAATCATCATGTCGAAGGGATACCTGTACCCCATGTTTATTGCAGCATTATTTACAATTGCCAAGAGTTGAAACCAGCCCAAATGTCCATCACCAGATGAGTGGATAAGGAAACTGTGGTACATCTACACAATGGAATGCTATTCTGCTATAAAAAAGAATGAAATACTACCATTCACAGCAAAATGGATGGACTTAGAAAAAATCATAGTAAGTGACATAAGCCAGGCACAGAAAGAGAAACACCACATGTTCTCACTTATTTGTGGAAGCTAAAAATAAATAAATAAATAAATATACAAACAAATAAACATGGGAGGGAAGAAGACAGAAAGATCACAATTCCTTAAACTTGTTAAGACGAGTGTACAGATATGATGTTGATGGGGGGAAGGAGAGAGGGAAGTGGGAAAGAGGAATTGGTAAAGGGACATGAAAATCAACTACATTGTATATTGATAAACAAAAATTTTCAAAAAATGATAACATCAGTTTATTTCACCTACATGATTTTTCTTTTATGGAAGATACGTCAACATCACTACAGAGCCTGGGGAATAGCTGTAGGAGATCTAACTACTAAAGCCAAGACTGAAATCTACATTCTCTGAGTCTGGCCTTGCTTCTCAACTTCATGGACCATGGTGATTATCACCTGCTCAGCCTTTTCACGAAGGACTTTCAAGTGCATTACAGCAGAGAGTGAAAACTGACGGCCTGTGGCAGAAACAGCTGCAGATTTCATTTCACATACATAGTGATAGTTTTCATGGTATTTAATTTTTTCTTAATTTGTTGCTAATATTAAAAAATTAATTGTCTTTACATGAAAACCTTCATTTTACACTTATCTTAAAAAATATCCAAATATGGCAATAGTGAGCCTACATTCTCACATGGCAGAAATCAGCTCAGGGCATGTAGCAGCTTCACCTTTAATCAGGGTATGAGTTTTTAGTTATTCATAGTCCCTACCCCTCCCTTTTGTCTTTCTTACCCTGAGACTGAGTCTGTTTTTGTTTATCATCACATTTGTGATGCCATTTTTATTAAAGAAAAGTTAAAAGTGAACTATTTCTTGTTTCCATATCCTTAAAATAAGCTGTAAGATAAAAAAAAAATCAAACAAGAAATCCCATGTGTTTTAAGGGAATAAGAGAGACCATTTTTCCTTCTTAGAGTGATTTCTTTCCCTATAGGTTCAATATAAAAAAAATAAAAGTGAATCTGAGTTAAATGTAATTTAAGGTGATCCAATGAAACAAATCATAACAAGAACTCATATCTGAACAACTTCAGATATTTGAGTTTGTGACTCTGGATTAAAGGAATCTTTGAATAATTCTTCCTACTAATAATATCTATGATATTTTCCAACTCTCTTTACTAATGGTTTCTGTATTTGCCCAATCCAGAAGCCACTTCTTTCACCTCTTTCCTACTATGATGCATGTGGCAAGGCTAAGAGAACACATGTCATTTGTCTAATAATAGCTACCAAATATTCTTATTCACCCACTCTAATTCCCACATGTTAAATTAAAAGAAATGGAAAAGAACAATAATTATCTATTTTCTCAAGATTTTTATGTCTCTTTTTAATCCTGATCTAATTTTCTTAGGCTTTTAGGTATATAACAAATGCTAATTCATATGGGTCGTACATATGTGGTATAACTGAAAAATATTTGAGAAATTTAAGTGGGAAGATTCTTGTGAAATACTTTCTTGAGTTTTCAGAAAGGTTTTTATTAAACTCACTAAAATTATGTCTGTTCAGAAGCCTGTTAGAATACGAGTACATCTGCCCCAAATATTCTGCTTATGACATTATAGTTGTTATCTACAGGATAGTCCATAATTTGATTATTTTCCTAGAAGGTTTTATTTTTTATTTATTTATTTTTTTTTTTTTGTCTTTTTTCCGTGTCTGGCAACGGATCGCAACCCTCAGTGTTGCCCCCGCACCGGACCTGGACCGGCAACGGGATCGCAACCCTCGGCGCTGCCCCCGCGCCTCGCTCAGCCAGTGAGCGGGAACCAATCTGTATGTGGGATCCGAACCCTCGGGCGGGAGCGCCGCCGCGCTTCCCAAGCGGCGCACTATCCAGTGCGCCACTGGGCCGGCCCTCCTAGAAGGTTTTAAATGGAGGTGGAAAAGAACAAAAGAATAAGAAATAAATTTTGGCAGACTTTAAGGCACTGGTACAAAGCAGTAGTTACCACAGGAAATAAAGTTATTTTGGGTCCCATTTTATGGGTAGTACACCAAGCCTTATACTGATGAAAAAAACTGCCCCGCAGTCACACAAACGGTAAATGACAGAGCCAGAATTTGAACTCATGTCTTTGTGCAAAACCTCTGTTCTTTCCACTGCTAGGGTTTTAGAAGTATGATCCCTGGACCAGCAGCATCAGCATGACCCAGGAACTTGTTAGAAATGCAGATTCATGGGTCTCATCTCACACCTTCTGAACAGAACTCTGGGGGTGGGACACAACAATCTCTGTTTTGGGTGATTCTGATGCACTCTCAAATTTGAGCACCACTACTCTGTGTCAAACCAATTCACAAAAAAAAAAAAATGGAGGGCACATGCCTAGTGTTTAAAAGAGATAAGGTATGGAGCAGGAAAGACTCTTTATACACAGATATCTAATGTGCAGCATGGTGACTACACTTAATAATACTCTACTTGGCCAGCCTGTGGCTCACTTGGGAGAGCATGGTGCTGATAACACCAAGTCAAGGGTTAAGATCCCCTTACTGGTCATCTTTTTAAAAATAAATAAATATATATATATATATATATATATTAATACTGTACTGTACGCTTGAAACTTTTTTTATCAGTATACAATGTAGTTGATTTTCATGTCCCTTTACCAATTCCTCCTTTTCCCCCCCCTCCCCCTCGCATCAACATCATATCTGTTCACTTGTCATAACAAGTTCATGTACACTTGAAACTGCTAAGAGATTAGATCTTAAGTGTTCTCATAACACACACACACACACACACAGTAGTAACTATGTGAGGAGATGGATGTGTTAATTTGGCTATGGTAATGATTTCGCAACATACACGTATATCAAAACATCACATTGATCACCTGGAATGAACAATTTTTATTTGTCAATTATATCACAACAAATCTGGAAAAAAGAGAGAGAGTGAGCACACACTGAACAGGCTCTAGTTTGAACCCTGGGAATAGCATAGGAAGATCATCCCTACTTATAAATACATTTTGGGAATGAGACTTAGATGATAATGAAAAAGGCACAGCTAATACCCTAAAGGCAGACAGAATAATGTAGCTATTTTCTTTTTTAGCATCTTGAAACTGGAAAAATCCTGACAACTAGCCCAGTTACAAGGCTCAGTAAGATAAACCGATTTGCTCCAACAGTCACACAACTGTTGGTCAGCAGCGCAGCCAAAAATAGAGCACAGGTCTACTTTTTTTGAAACTTCTATTGAATATCATCCAATATGGAGAACAAACTTTGAAAGCTAAGCAAAAATAGAAAATCTGTTGCTGAAACTTCATGACAAATGAATTCCTGATGAAGAGACTGTTGTCTGCTCAACAGCTGTTCCTCCCCTTCCCGCTGCCCACTCCTCCCACCCCCACACCCCACTTCTTTCTTACTAACCTGGTTGGTGTGGGGTAATGATGGAGCCATCTAAAAATATGTAACTTCCCAACCTCCCTTGTAGACAGCAGTGGTCCCATGGCACATGTATGACCAGTACAATACAGGCCTAAGTCCCGAGAGAGTGCCTCTTTCCAGATAAAAAAAATCTAAGCCTTGCTAAAAAGACACTCCTCCATCATTCATCATTCTTTCTGCTCATGATGCAATCATAAGGACTAGAGATTCAGTCACCATCACTGACGATGAGGCAACAAGCCTAAGAATGAAGGGCTACCCAATAAGGATGGAGAATGGGAAGACAGAGCCTGAGTGCCTGCAGGCATCCTGGGGAAGCTGCCGCTGCCTTGAGCTGCCTGCATCTATGCTTTTCATTAAGTGAGAAAAACAAACCCCTTGTTTAAACTTCTCTATTAGTCCATTTCTGTTGCTTATAACAAAAATGCTTGGAACTGGGTAATTTATACGAAAACGAAATGTATCGCTCACAGTTTTGGAGGCTGGGAAATGCAAAGTCCAGGAAACACATCTAGTGAAGGTCTTGTTTGGTGGTGGCTTTACAGCAATTCAGGGTCTCACATGGCCAGATGGCAGATCAGAGAGAGAGATAGCTCCTCACGTGCTCTCCTTTTAAAGCCCTCAGAATCATGCCCATGACCGTGATTATTAATCTGTTCATTAGAACATGGCCCTCAGAATCTGGTCACCTCTTCAAGGTCCCACCTTTCAGTTACCATAATAGGATTTCCCACCCTCCTAACTCTGTCAGTGGGGATCAAGTCTTTAGACATTTAATCCTTTTCAACTTCTCTCAGTTAGCCTTTCCTTTATTTTCAGTTGAACATATTCTTAATTGACAAGAGAAACTTTCTGAAGGATACTGAGACTTATAAGTCATAACAGTTCATGTGATCTATTTACTTGGAAGATATTAGTGAAGTCAGGTTGTAGGCAAATAAAAATGGTAAGTTAATTCTGAAGAAATGACACAGAGGGGCTGATGTTCACCTGATACATCATCATTTTGACATAAGTAGAAAAGGCTAATGGCATTTTAAAGATAAAAAACTGGACATAAGTCTTGCAGGGTTGCTCAGTCTATTAACCTTCGAATATTTACTGAGCCCTGTCCTACAGTCAGCATCCTCCTTCTCCTCTTTTTTTGTTAATACCATTTTTTGGAACTGCAAAATTCTTCACTGGTTAAAAAAAAAAAAAGGGACCCTCTCCTGCAAGGATCTTAAAATGCTTCAGCAATATCTGTAGAGAAAAATGTTATACACTGATTTACTGAGCACTTTCTCCACGCTGCCCACTTACTCAGTGTTGTGGATTGAATTCTGTTCCCCACAGTCCATGTATTAGAAACCCAATCTCCACTGTAGCAGTGTTAAGAGGGTGGTAATTGAAAGGTGGGGCCTTGAAGAGGTGATTAGATTTTAAGGACCATGACCTAGTGAATGGATTAATCCATTGATAACTTAATGGTGTTCCTGGGCATGGTTCTGAGGGCTTTAAAAGGAAAATAAGAAGCTCATGCTCTCTGCTCTGCCATTCTTGCCATGTGACACCCTGCATCTCTGTGGAGAGTCACAACCCGCCAACAACAAGGCCCTCACCAGATGTGTTCCCTGGACTTTGCACTTCCCAGCCTCTGAAACTGTAAAGCAATAAATATTGTTTCTTTTCAAATTACCCAATTTCAGGTATATCCATTATAAGTAACAGAAACAGACTAATACACTCAGAGACCTAGGTAGCCATAGAATACACATCTGTTCTATTTTTTGAAACGTCTATCAATTGTCATTCAATGCAGACAACAAATTTCAAAAGCTGAGCAAAAATGAGCTTCTAGCCTTAATTAAATAACGCATCTAATGCTAACCATAATCTCTTTATGCTGCTTGATAATTTTACTTAAATGATAACTAATAAAAATGAATAATGGTAATTAGTTGGATAGAAACAAACCACTTTTTAAATCATTCTCCTCATTTTGTTGGTTTTCCAATATCAAAAATTGGCAGTAAAACCCAGGGAATTATTATGTTAGCATTATGCATCTAGTAACAAAAATTTAAAGTACATAAAGCAAAAATTGAGAGAAGTACAGGGAGATAAACAAATCCACAATTATAGCTGGAGGTTTTTAACACATCTCTCTCAAAAATGATAGAATAACTAGATTTTTAAAAATCATTAAATTCATACTTCTGGCTGGATCATGTGATAGTTCTATCTGTAGTTGTTTGAGAAACCTCCATACTGTTTTCCATAATTGCTGTGATAGGTCAGGTGGAGGGCATAGGGAAAGATTACTATTTGTAATGACAAATACACTAATAAAAATAAATTAATTAATTTAAAAAATCTTGAAGACATAGAAGATCTTAAAATGCTAGCATGCTCACTCAGAGTACCAATGAGATATAAAATTCCTTAACAAGAAGAAAGTGAAGCTAATCATCAGGGAAATGCAAATCAAAGCCATTTTGAGATATCATCTCATCCCAATCAGACTGGCTATTATTAAAAAGACAGAGAATAACAAAAGCTGGCGAGGATGCGGAGAGAGAGGAACCCTCCTGCACTGTTGGTAGGACTGTAAATTAGTGCAGCCATTACAGAGAACAGTATAGAGGTTCCTTAAACAGCTACAGATAGAACTTCCATATGATCCAGCAATCTCACTGGGGATATATCCAGAGGAATGGAAAACATCAGCTCGAAGGGATACCTGCACTCCCATGTTTATTGCAGCTCTATTTATAATAGCTAGGTGATGGAAGCAACCTAAATGTCCATCAATAGATGACTGGATAAGGAATTGTGGTACATATACACAGTGGAATACTACTCAGCCATTAAAAAGAATGAAAGTCTACCATCTGCAACAGCATGGATGAACCTAGAGAAAATTATCCTAAGTGAAACAACCCAGGTACAGAAAGAGAAATACCACATTTTCTCACTCATAACTGGGAGCTGAATCCATAAATAAACAAATGAACAATAAAGAGAGACAGAGAAAAAGAAAGAAACAAACACAGTAATACACTGAACTTTTAGAAAACTAGAGGTGGAAAAGGGGAGGGGAGGAGGGAAGCTAATGAGGAATTGGTTGGTCAACAGACACAAAGAAAGATTGCATATTGTAATGACGAATAAGCTAACTATACTGATCTAACAATACATTGTACACAATTATTGAAAATCAACATTGTACCCCACATGTATGTATAATTAAATAAATAAATAAATAAAAAGAAGAAAGTGAAAAGTAGAGAGCTTCTGACACTTGGAAAGGCATAGAAAGGGGGAACTTCTGAGAACGAAGAACTACATAAAGAAGAGGTTCTACATGCAAAAGACAGAATCTGGTATATGATTCAACGTATTTATAGAAAGCTCTTAATTTCTTCAATAGTGTTAGAAATCAGGATAGAGGCTACCCTTGGGAGGTAATGACTGGAAGGTGGCATAGAATGGGCTTGGGAGAGTGGTCATATATTGTCAACTAATCTTGGTGCTGATTACACCACTGTGTTCAATCTGTGAAAATTCCTTAAGCTATACCCTAATGATTTGTACATTTTTTGGAATGCATATTATTCTTCAACCACAAAATACTTTAAAAAGACAACTGTGATCTTCTCACTTATTTAAGTTCTTGGCTTATCTTCATGAATGTTAGCTGGAATAGAGAAATAACACATGCAAAAATTATTCATATCCCACAATGCTTGGCATGTATGCATTTGAAGGAAACATTAGCCCTCAGTGCAGTACTACAAATCATAAAGTGACATGCAAAGTAAATAAGTAAGAATTGCATTTAATAAAATACAACTTTCATAAATTTAAGACTCCTCCTGCTAATTCCTGGCTGGGATCACTGGCCCAATTCTTTACTCTTCCCTATACAGATGCCCCTCGATTTACAGTGGGGTTATGTCCCAAAAAACCCACTGTAAGTTGAAAATCCATTTAATACACCTAATCTACCAAACATCATAGCTTAGCATAGCCTACCTTGAATGTGCTTATCAAACTTACATTAGCCTACAGTTGGGCAAAAATCATCTAACACAAAGACTATTTTGTAATTAAGTGTTGTCTATCTTACATACCACCCATCACTAGCCCAGGAAAAGAGGAAAATTCAAAATTCAAACAACAGTACCTCAAAATTGCAATGGTTTCACACCATTGTAAAGTCAAAAAATCGTTAAGTCAAACCATTGTAAGTCGGGGACTATTTGTATCCATGTCTTATGCTATGAGACTTTGTCTTTTTCCGTGTCCGGCAGCGGATCGCAACCCTCAGTGTCGCCCCCATACCGGACCGGGACCGGCAACGGGATCGCAACCCTCGGTGTCACTCCCGCGCCTCGCTCAGCCAGTGAGCGGGAACTGGTCTGTATGTGGGATCCGAACCCTCGGGTGGGAGCGCCGCCGCGCTTCCCAAGCGGCGCACTATCCAGTGCGCCACCGGGCCGGCCCTGCTATGAGACTTTGAAAAAAGAAATTTCCACCTGCCTCCATTGATGAAGTACATTTTCCCAACCCTCACCTCTGTGCTTGATCATATGACTTCCTTGGTCCAATTACACATGCACAGCAGGGACAGTGTGCCAGTTCCAAGCTAGGTCTTCAGAGCCCTCACATATTTCTGCTTGCTCTTTTGAGTCTCTGTCATTGCCTTGAAAAGTGTGTTCTCCAGGTAACTGTAGTCCTTTTATCCGGAACCTCAGAATAAAACACATGGAGCAGAACTGAGCCACCTGGGTCCTCAACTTGAAGCAGAGACACCACAACAAACCCACAGACATATGAGCTAAGTAAATGCTTATTATACACAACTGAGACTTTTGCAGTGGTTTGTTACACAGCAATAGCTATCCAATACACTAACCAAAAGCCAGAAATATGCACTGAAGCAAGTTGTGCAATTCTGCCTGATTCCTTCAAGCCATAATACCTACTTATACACAATGTAGCCAGTACCAGATTTTAAAATAATTGTAATAATAATAATAATAATGACTATAATTTGTAATGTTTAATTTTATGTGTCAATTTAACCCGGATAAGAGATGTCCTGATAGGTGGTAAAACATTATTTCTGTGTATGTCTGTGAGAATGCTTCTCGAAGAAATTGGCATTTGAAATCAGTAGACTAGATAAAAGAGATCTGTCCTCCTCAGTGTGGGTGGGCATTAGGGAATTTTTTTCTCTCTTCTTGAGCTAGAACATCCACCATCTCCTGCAATTAAATATTGGAGCTTCTGGTTCTCAGGCCTTCAGACTCAGACTAGGACTGACACCATTGACTTTCCTGGTTCTCCAGTTTGTAGATGGCAGATCATAGGACTTCTCAGCCTCCATAATCACGTGAGCCAATCTCCATAATAAATTTCCTCATATACATGTGTTATCTCCTATTAGTTCTGTTTCTCTGGAGAACCCTAATACGTTTATTATTATTACCATTATTTTATTATTATTATTATTATTGCAGGCTTCTGATGTTCTTACATGGTTCATAGTCTCACAGTAGCCAAGGGCAATGCCCAGGTCAAAGCTAGAGAAAGTGTTGGATATGAGGTAAGAAGTACAGAGGAAATCTGTAAATAGGCCACAAAGTTCCTGAGTTTTCCAGCTTCTGGCTTCGTGGTCTATTTATGGATTTTTGCCTTCTGCTGTCCTGAGTAAAGACTTCTACTGTCCAGCTAAGCCCTGTAAATCCTATTCTTGCATCCGTCACCTTCCTCCTTTCCACCCTTGAGTCAGGCCCTCCCTGTGGATGCTCTGGCCTATCAAATGGATCCCAGGCAAATTGAACAGAAAAAGCCCCTCAATACTGGTAAAGTAGGCCACTTGTTCACAACATGCATAATGAGATAATTAGCACTACCCCCTCCCCAGGTTGCTATCTATTCTCCTTCCCTCAAAACCATATGTTCTAATTTCATGGTACCAGAATCCCAGCCGGTCTGCATCCCAGGGCCCGTGAATAAGTCATTCAAAGTCTTATCAGTTCTCGCCATCAGTCATTTCTCTCAAGCTGCAATAAGAAACAGTGAGCTCTGCCTTGGCAAACCCTGGAACCTCTCTGGTTTTAAAATCTTAAAAGGTACTCTTGAGAACTTGAGCAGCAGTGGCGACAGACAGTGCACCGACAGTCTTTGGCGGAAGCACTGTCTTCCTGACATTCACAGTTCTTGGGGAGGCTCCATTTGCATACTCGGCACTGTCACAGGACTAGGCCCTGCAGACGGAAAGTCTAGCATCTGTCAAAATAGGAATGCAGATTAGAGTACCTGATAGGGATCTGAGAAGGATGCCCGATTTGGAATCACACAGACACATGTGGCTTTCAACTCACAAAGCAACCCACTTTTTCTTGTGAACCAGAAAGGAAGCAAAATTTACTAAGAAGCTCCAATGTGTCTGGCAACGTGCTTGGGGTTCATATGCTTTATTGCATTTAATCCTCATAAGAGTCCTGCAAAGTCAGTATAATTTTTCCCTTTCATATATGAGGAAATAGAGGCTCAAAAAGATTAAATGACTTGCCCAAGGTCATGTGGCTAGTGAAAATGAGAATGCAGAATTGAACCATCTATTCCACTTTGTTCTTAGACCCCAAAAGATGAGTGTGACTATAGAAGAGCTTAAACAAGACTAAGAGAGATACCAATGACAGATATTTTCAAAAGTCCACAATTGCTTTATTTGAATGGTAGAGGCAGGGTGCAAATCTGTCCCTAGAATCCAAGTTTCTATCAGCCATAGGTGCCCTAGTCAGGGAATGATGTGTTGGATAGACATACTTCAGGTAGAAGCAGAGAGCCCTCTCCCTGGCAGGTTTCTGGAAACCCTCTGGTCATACTGTAACTAACCACTTAAAGTTCATATGGTTGCTACCACACAGACAGATGGCACTATCAGGATACTTTGAGGGGAAACAAGATGGCAATTGCAGAGACTCACAATTAACTCAAGACATATCTAAACACCAAGAACAAAATCTTGTAATATTGTACTCCCATGAATTCTGCCTCTCTGGATTTCAAAACCTAGACAAGGGCTGCTCTGTGAAGCTCATTATGATTTTGAAATGAATTTGGATTCCAATGCCAGTAATATTCACAAATATTAATTATGTGTCCATCACTGGGTTAAGGCTTTCAGCTGTGTTGTCTCTTTTATCTTCCTTGCCAATCCTGTAAGTGAGGCATCATTATTGCCTGAGGAAACTGAGATTCAGAGATGACAAGTATCTTGCACAGTGACACACAAGCAAGAGAGGCAAAGCTGTATTTCAGCTCAGCTCTCTTGAAGGTACTTCAGGGTTCTTAGTCCCAAACTAGTGGCTTACATTATAATCATGTGAGTCTTTTATAACTATAAAATAATGAGTCCCACAATATTCTGAACAAGCACAGCATTATCAGAAAAAAGGTCTACCTCCAAAAGTAGGAACTTTAAATGATAACTGGATGGTACCTAAGGGTACAATCCACGTATGATTCTTCCTAATAAATATTCTTAAGTGAATGAATACTTTTTGAGAGAAACACAAAGCAGGGCTTACACATCTGATTCTAACAGCATCATTTAATTTACAGACATTTAATATGAGTTTATAAGGCCCTTCCTTTGTGGAGTAATATCTCTTCATTGATCAGTCAAAGGTCAGCCCTGAAGAGCCCTAAATCCAGGAAAAAAATACTCTAGGCTTTTTTTTTTTTTTTTGTCTTTTTCGTGACCGGTAAGGGGATCGCAACCCTTGGTGTGGTGTTGCCCACACCACGCTCAGCCAGTGAGCGCACCGGCCATTCCTATATAGGATCCGAACCCGTGGCAGGAACGACGCTGTGCTCCCAGCGCCGCACTCTCCCGAGCGCGCCATGGGGTCGGCCCAAAATACTCTAGGATTTAAGAGAGGCTTTATTATTATTATTATTATTATTATTATTATTATTATTAGGGAATTAGATCCATGATTACCAAGCAGATTCCTAGGAGTTTTCAGAGGTAGGTTAGCAATGTTCTATCTACAAACATTTTAAAAGGCTAATGGAAATGCTGTGTTCACTAAGATATGGCCATATAGACCAACAGATAAACCAGGCTAATTTTAGCTGGAATTGTATTAACTCATTGATTAGAACAGCTGGTAGAAAGCCATGGTCAGCAGATAGACAGGTAGATTGGCACACTAAAATAGGAAAACTAATTTTTACTTATTAATATAAATTTTCCAATAAAAGACAGTTTGATAGAAAAGACAAAAAAAACAATAAAAGTAAAAATTGAGCAAAGAATATGAATGAGCAATTCACAGAAAGAAAAACACAAGCTAACATTATTAATAATCAGCGAAATAAAAGTGAAAATAATAAGATGCCACTTTATGTTCATCAAATTAATAAAAGTTAGAAAGTCAGATGATACCAAGTATTGGCAAGGTTGTGTGGAAATGGGAAACTTCATGAACTGCTGCTGAAACTGTGAGCCTGTACAGCCATTTTGGAAATAAATCTGGTGTATATAGTGAAGGGTGTGTGTCCTTGAAATCCCAGCACTCCCACTCCTAGGTGTATTCCCGAAATTAATCCTTACCCAGCTCCAAAAGGAGCCAAAGCTGTTCATCAGACTTCTGTCTGTGGAAGCAGGGAATTGAAGGCAGCCTGCTTTATCCATCATTAGGGAAATGGAAAAATAAAACACAGATTCAAACTATGGAATACTCTGCTGGAATTAGAAGCAATGAACTAGATATGCACAGAACAACATGGCTAAATCTCAATAAGTTAGTGTTGGATGATGAAAGTAAAAATCACAGTAAGGGCTATAGTGCAATGGCATATGGGCCAACTTAAAAAATACAAACACATGCTATATTTTCCAAGAATCTGTATATACTCAAGGAAGAGATATATCTGACATGTTAGACAAGGTGTCTGGGGAGGTATAAGGCATTGGATAAAGAATGGGAGTGAGGATAAGGCATGAAGGAGGAAAAAAAATAAAAGAGGAGAAGGAACTGTGGTGGTAGTGTACAATGGGGTGAGAAGAATGCCAATCGCAGCTCTATGCACCTGAGGTCCAAGTAAATATAGATTGCATGGGATGGGGGGAAGCAGCATAGTAAAACTGGTAACAGAAGAACACCAAGATTAACGGTGGTCAGTTTTTTTAAGTCAAGATTTTGCCACTGTCAATCAGATGAAAACACCAAGGGCTACTGGAAGTATTGTGAATCAGATGGAACCATCAAGGGCTACCAGAAGTATTGAGAGCTGTGTCATTCTGCCCTATTTCTCCTCTGTGAATCTGCTGAACAGCCCCAAGCCACACCAGGTGTTCAGTGGGACCCCGGTACCCTTCCAGCTCCCAGGATAAAGGCTCACCAATTCAAATAACTATTATAGTTACATCTGAACTTGCACCCCAACTTAGCATAAAACAAATTGCTTTGCTACAGACAGAAAGGAGAAAGAGAAACCCTGGCTAGTCCAGTAGAGGAAAGCACAGCATCTCTCACTGGCCATCAGTACTAACCCGTTGCTCTGCCTTTGCCAAAAAAGCTGAAAACTGCTTAGCAGTGGCTCTGTTGTGGCTTCAAGTTATCCCTAGAGCAGGTTAAGAAATGCAAGGAAATACCATCAGGAAGAGACACAGGTCCTTAGAAAGATAATTGGAGATAATTAGTATCCTAAGTCGCCATCCAGACTGCAGGCTCCCCCTTGCTCTTTATAAACAAGCAATCACATAAAGAAATCAGAAGGAGTTACATTTGCTGCCAGGGAGCAATAAGAAAGATAATAATAACTTCAACAAGTGAGTGATATGTTCTGGAAACATGAGGCAAAACAACAATGGGAGGAATTTTGCTGAGGTATACAAACAGTTGTTTCAATATGAATCATCTGAAGGGTCCAGTGTATAAAGTATAGATGGTACAAGGAGATTAGGAAATACATTACAGCAAGAACTTCCAAGGTTAAACAATTACTAGCATCCAAGTTCATATTTAAGATAAAGCTCTAGACATTCATTTTGTTAACACATGCAGCTAAATGGAGGCCAAAAGAAAATTTAATTGCTATGGATAGAACATTTGCAAATGTCACATGAAAAAGTCATTTTTCAGGCAACAAATTATACATTTTTAAATGTAAAAAATGGTGAGATCTGGAGTTACATAAAATGTAATCAAATGAAAATTCAGGGTCAATGTTTAAAGCTATTGTCGAATGTTAAATATTTCTAGGAAAGTTTTATGATTTCTAGGATTAATGGGGTGGGGAAGATAAATGATTTCTAAGTAATCTAGAAGCATAAGGAACCCTGTACTACATATGTGACTTTATTATAACTGGAAGTACTTTTTCATAACTGGAAACCTTCTTATACAACTCCCATCTTTAAACCCCACCAATACCACTTCATCCTTGTCCCATTTAAAAATTCAGAGATATTTTATATTATTTTCTGATGAATTTTCATCCTTTAGATGGCAGAGGGTCCTTACAAGTTGCAATTCATCTTCTCTAGTCCCCTTCTAGCAAAATTGCACTGTGATATAATATTTGATCATTATGTCATTTCAATTCCCTATGCGGACTAGAATTGAAATGAAATCTAAGTGAGTTCTTTGCTACTGAAAAGGGGGAAATCCTGTACCTTCAGTTAGCTTAGAAGCTAATGGGAAAGATGCTGCAGTACAAGGTCAGTACAATACAGTGTGATAAACATGCTAGCAATAATTACAAAATTTTATGAGGAATATACTTAGGAAGAAGGGGAAGGAAGGCCAGAGGTGACGCTCTGGAGGACATGACGAAGTAGGCAAGGGAAGAGCAATAAACACTGAGTCGTCATCTCAATTTTCTATATGCAAAAGTTTCAATATCCTGGAATGTTTAAGATCGACATGAAAATAAGCGGAACTTTATAATAGTAGGCCAATAACTTGAAAGTGTTGATGTTGCATGTATATTTAACCAACACCAGGAGACTTCCACACAGTTTATTTCAAAGCCCATCGAGTGATATCTTATAGGATGTATTAGTTCATTTCTGTTGCTTATAATAGAAATACCTGAAACTAGGTAATTTGTGAAGAAACAGCATTTATTGCCTACAGTTTCGGAAGCTGAGAAGTCCAAAGTCCAGGGAACACATCTGGTGAGGGCCTTGTTGTTCTTGGGTGGTGACCATTCACAGCAATGCAGGGTGTCCCATGGCAAGGATGCAGGAGCAGAGACAGAGCTTCTCACATACTCTTCTTTTAAAGCCATCAGAACCATGCCCACAACCTCCATTAAACTCTCAAATGGATTAATCCATTTACTATGGCATGGTCCTCACAATCTATTCACCTCTTCAAGGCCCCACCTTTCAATTCCCATAATAGGATTTCCCACCCTCAACAGTAACAGTGGGGATTAAGCTTCAACGAGTTTGTGGGAACATTCAATCCACAGCACGGGCCATCACTGATTTTTAGAATCACGCTTCTGGAAATCTCATCCATCTTTGGTTTGCTCTGAGAAGCTGTAGTGGGTCCCTGCACCCTGGATCAATGGGCTTTTCCCTCCTCTAGAACCTAGAAAAGATATGGAAGCAATTGATTGATATTAGAGTATTTTCTATAGCTGCATTTTCAGACATAGCCTTATTCATTAAAAAAAAAAAAGTACACTTGGATAGAAATTTTCAAAAACTCAGTTATGTAGTGTATAATTCTATAAATCTACTAAAAGCATTATATTATACCCTTACAATGAATAGATTAAATTATAATTTTATATATACAAATATAAATAAATTATATAATTATATAAATTATACCTCAATTAAGTACACCTAAATGCTGAACTTTATACATTTATATATTATTTCTTTTTTGAAATTTTAGGGCCCTGCATTTTTCATGCAGTTCTTTATATATTTTGTATTTATAGAAGCATCAGCTTTCCTTCTGTATCCTGCTTACCACCCCACCAGCTCCATGACCTTAGCAAGCAGCCTAACCTCTCTGAAACTCAATTTCCTCACGTTTAAAAATGGGTTTTCATATTATTTACACATCCACCTCATAGAGTAAGTCGGGGCATACATGTGAACGTGTAAGTTCAATGCCAAGCAGGGTCCTACCATTCAATAAAAGCTCAGTAAATGTTAGTTTTCTTCCTTCCTTCTCTTCCTTGAAGAACAACGTTTGGTAACCAATTTGCTCATCGCGATCATAACACCCCTTCTACCAGAGGTTTGTATCCCTGCCTAAGAAGCTGTTAGTATTCCACAGCAGTGACTCACTGCACACGGTCTTGGCAGAATGCATCCTTCCACCTCTCTAGTCGATAGATAAACTGCCTGGCCTGTGGCGACCAGCTCCCCAAGAAATGCCAACTCCCTCCAGCTTTTCCCCTCTCCAGTGGCCTTCTGAAAGTGATACAATTTTGTTTGCACCTTTTACTGAAGATACAAAAGCCGGCTCCAGGCAACAGCAGGCTTTCAAAAGTACCTCCAGGATTCCTAATAGGTCATGAGAGAGAGAACTGCCACCTAGAAAAGAAAGAATCAACTAGCGTGCTTCTACCCTGGTAGCACAGAGTCACCAGCCCCCTCGGACTGTATAGTTACAGCCTCACCCAGGGAACAGGGGGGAATTAAGATGTCTGGAATGAGAAGCAGTTGAGAATGGAAAGCTTTGGCCCTGACTCCAATTGTAGCTTAGACCTGACACCAGTGTGTGTTTCTCATCTCCTGTGACTCATTTTGGGCAAATGCTGAAGGGTAGTAGTCACTGTCCTCCCCTCGGCAGCCTCGGGTGAGGGGCTGGCATGGTGGCTGTAGCCTCCAGCTATGCAAGCAGCTCAAAGCTACCCTCCTTCTCTGGGCATTAAATTAAAGCAAGGTCACTGCTTTCAGGATGAATCTTTGATTTCTCCTCTTCTAGGTCTGCAGCCCCCTCGCCCTCCTGTCTGCTAACTTCCCTTCAGAGGCCTTCCGAAACTGTGTGCCTTCCAGAAAAAAAATCAACATCTCACTTTTTTCCCTCCTTCCTCCCTTCATCAACCTGTTGTCCAATACCTGTAATTCCACTGAAAGACCTTCATTTTGTTAGCCTAAGAATTTTGTTCTTAAAATATAACAGCCTAATTATTAGGATACCCAACTGTAGAATTGCCCTGCTTCCTAATAGTACTCAATCCAGAATAAAACCGTGCATCCTTAAAGCATCCCCAAATAGTCCAATTCAAGCCCAATCCTATAACAAGCTTCTCCAACAGACGTGCACATGATTCCCCATGGTGTGTGCCCTCCCTTGTTGAAATAAGTACCAGCAAACCCAACTTGTCTGACGACAGGTGTGTTCCTACTGATCTTTGGCTGGCAAACACTGACATCTTTTTCCCTCTCTGTTCTGCCATTTGCTGGATGTGTATTCTTGGGCTGGTCATTTGTCTTTACTGAATTTTCTTTTCCTCACTCTTAAAATGGGTATAATAATTCCTATGCCTCTTTCCTGTCAGGTTTTTGCACATAGGTGCCAACAACAGCAACCAATTAAACAAAAGTGTAAAGTCTTGGCTAAAATCAAATTCAAAAACAATTAACACATTCCATGCCTGCCTACTGGCCTTGCCAACAGTAGAGGAAGCGGGTGGACAGGCTCGCTCACTGAAGGCCTGCCTAGTGGCCCCATCCACCAAATGAGAAGCAGCTGGTCAGGCCCCCTTGCACTGACACCTGCACTGCCATGTTTATCACAGCTCTATTCACAATAGCCAAGAGTTGGAACCAACCTAAATGTCCTTCAAAGAATGATTGGATAAAGAAAATGTGGTCTAGGGTCGGCCCGGTGGCGCACTGCTACAGTGCGCCGCTTGGGAGCGCGGCGGCGCTCCCGCCGAGGGTTCGGATCCCACATACAGACCAGTTCCCGCTCACTGGCTGAGCAAGGGGCGGGAGCAACACCGAGGGTTGCGATCCCGTTGCCGGTCCCGGTCCGGTACGGGCGCGACACTGAGGGTTGCGATCTGTTGCCGGACACGAAAAAAGACAAAAAGGAAAAAAAAAAAGAAAATGTGGTCTATATACACAATGGAATACTAGTTGAAGATAAAAAAGGATGAAATTCTGCCATATGTAGCAACATGGATGAGCGTGGAGAAAATTATGTTAAGTAAAATAAGCCAGGCACAGAGAGAAATAGCACGTTACCACGTTCTCACTCATATGTGGAAGCTTAAAAAGTTGACATCATAGTTATAGAGAGTAGAATAGTAGTTACTAGAGATTGGTGGGGAAAAGGGGAAGGTTGGATGGGGACAGGGTGGTCAGTGGGTATAAAATAGGAGAGAGATAGGAAGAATGGGATCTAGGGTTCTATAATAATACAGGGAGATACAGTTAACAACAAAGTACCGTGTATCTTTGAATAGCTAATCAAGATGATGTTGAACGTTTCTAACACAAAGAAGTGACAAATGTTTGAGGTGATAGATATACTAAGCACCCTGATATGATCATTGCACACAGTATGAGTGTACCCAAATATCATATTGTGCTCCATAAATATATACAATTATCATGAATAAATTAAGAAAAATAAATTAAAAGAGGAAAAAAAGAAAGAAATAGAGAGTACTGGTTACCAGGGGCAGGGAAAGCAGGGTGGGGAAGAAGGAAAGGCCAGGGAAAGACTGGTAGACCAGTACAAAGTCACAATTAGATAGGATGGATAAGTTCTGGTGCTCTAGGGTGACAATAGCTAATAATAGTGTACTGTATATTTCAGGATAGCCAGAAAAGAGGATCTTGAATATTATAACCACAAAAAAATGACAAACATTTAAGATGATAGATATGCTAACTATTCTGATTAGATCATTATACAATATGTGCATCTGCTGAAGCAACAAACTGTACCCCATAAATATGTACAATGAAAAAAATAAAATTTAATTAAAAAAAATTTAACAGTATGATGTTTGGGAAAACTTAATTCAGTTTAGCATATCATCCTAACTTCTCCCCTTGCTTCTTGTGTGATGTTAGGCAAATCAATTAACCCCTCTGAGTGTTATCTATAGGAAAATGATGATCATAAAAAATAATGATAAATAATAATACACCTACCTCACAGGGTTTTGTGAAGCACAAGTGAGAGAATTACAAATGAAACATATAATTCTTATATAATTCAATGCCTGGGACATAGTAAACACAAGAAATGGGGCTAAAAAGATACAGATGTGCTAGGTTAACATTTATTCATCTTGGTGTCCCAGTACCTCATACTTAGTAGACATCCACTAGACATTTTTAAATGAGCGTATGTGAGTGAATTACATTTGAAATTCTTTTATTCACTGAACAAAATTTTTTAGTACTTATGACATGATATGTTATGTGTCATAATCTGGGAGGGCAGCGATAAACCCAACAGTTACCATCCCTTCAGTCGAGTGAGAGAGGTAGACATTAAACAAACATACAAGTAAACTGTTTACAAGTTGTAATAAATGTTGGAGCAGAGGTTCTCAGCCTCGATCTTATTGACATTTTGGGCCAGATAATCCTTCATTGTGAGGAGTCATCGTGTGCATTGCAGGACGTTTAGTGGTATCCGTGGCCTCTACCCACTGGTACCCCCTCCTCTCACATTGTGACTACCAAACACTGTCTCTAGACATTGCCTGGTGTCCTCTGGGGGGCAAAATTCCCCTTCCTCACGGCAAGTTGAGAACACTGCTATAAAGGAAAAAGGAAGAGAATCCTCTGAGACAGCTAAATAAAGGAGCCAAATTTAGGCTTCACATTCAGAAAAAATCTGTGTAAGGAGCGAACTCTGAAGTTGAGACCCAAAAGATGACTAGAATACGGCTTGGCAAATAAGAGGAGTAATCGTGTTTAGGCAGGGGCCAGAGCCCACGCACAGGCCCTGAGTGTGAAGGTCCAGAGGAACAAGTGGCCCAGTGCAGCTGGCGTGGGATGTGGGAGATGAGACTGAAGGAGAAAGTCCATTCATGAGGTCTGTAAAACAGAAGGATGGGGTAGGATACTTGGGTTCCACTTGCTGTATGCAAACATTCTTTCTCATCTTCATTTCGTCTCTTTGTTTCGCCATCTCTACGAGGAATTACAGAAAGTGAAACTAAAGGGGAAGTGTGACGTGGACTGCAAGCTGTGCATCAAAATCTGAGTTCTACTCTTCTCACTGAGCAAACAGCTGGACTAAAAGAACCAGCCTCCCCTGCAGTAGCTATGGCTGTAAGGCTGAGTTCTGGCCAATGGAGCATGAGCAGAAGTGATGCACACAACTTCAGAGCCTAGCCTGTGAGATACTCCCATGCACGGCCTTCCTTTCTCTTATCATTCCCCTGACTAGTGTCAGTGTGGGGGGTGATGGAAAGAACATATTGAAGACAGAAGCTCCTCTGCTAGGCCGGGTCCTTCAATGACCACATGCATTGCAGGAAGCAGACTCCCTCTCACCCGCCCACCTCCCAATCAGGAATAGCCACCTTGGATTCTTATATAAGACAGAAATAAACTACTCTCATGATAAAGCTGAAATTTGGAGGTGTATTTTCTAGTGAAACTGGTATTATCCTAACAAATATAAGTAATATCTCAGGAAACAGCTCTGTCTGGCTGGAGGACACAAGTTTCCCTAGGCCAACTGATACCAGAGGAGACAGTCTGGGTAGGTCTGATGCCAGACCTCAACCTGTCTTCTACCAGGTTCTTGACTCCGCCACAGGAAACACTTCTAGAGCAAAGTAGGCGTAGAAAGTGAAAACAGGTTTAATGCAAAGAGAAAGAAATACACACTTCACAAAGTGCAGTCTGGCTCAAGAGTAAGCAGCAGCCCCATCTTCTTCCTGGATTCCAAACTTATAGTTGGCTATTCTATACATATTCATGCTATCTAATGAATATTTCACTAAGGGTGTGGTTCCCAGTTACCTAACTGGTTATGTCACCTAGCCTTGAACATGCTCTGTTGGTCTCTTTGGGGGATGCTCATTGGTCAAATTCCCACACATACACCAAAAATTACTTAAAATATACTCAGTGCTCACTAGCACCGCGAGTGGAAGCTCGAGCATAAACTTCTACTGAGCATGCTCAGCCACTGAAATTACTTAAGTCTTCCTCCTGTGATCTCAATCTTCCTGTGTTGGTGCTGAAATAGGTGCAACAGGAAACTCAGAGCCCAGAGGAGGGTCTTGAGTCCTAGGTGGTTTGAGATCCAGAAGAATGGCCTGAAACCTAAACCCAGGGAAACTGAGCACCTCCTATCTTACAACTACTTAATGCAGAAAAGCAAAATATACTCCAGCCTTATTAGGTAGCTGTGGAGCATTCAGGGAACAGTAAGCTTCTGGACAACTTTCAGTGGATTTAAAATATGGAGAAGGATGTTTTTATCACTAAATAAGAAATCTGATATTAAGTTATAATAAATTTATTAAAGTTTGCAACACAGCATAAAGCATAAAAAGGATAGCTTTAGCCTTAAGCTTTTCACATGGACAATACATGAAAAATCAGCAGAAAAGTCCTCTTTTCTTTTCAAAATAGCATAAGGAGAATTTGTCTTGCACGCATTTTAACATTTTAACATTGTAACTTGTCAAAGGAGAAAATCCCAGAACAATAAAAAGTTTTGAAACCAAACATTGTATAGCTAATAAACTCCAAACCTTCTGGAAAACTATAATTACTACTATCAAACAGGAAATTAATTGATTACAAATCAATTAAAATGGCATATAATTTCTAAAGGTGCATAAAATCACCTATATTCCTACTCTAAAAGTCTTTTATGTCATGCCTACCCCCTTTTTTCCTACCAGACTTTTCATCTAAGCTTATTAATCCACATGTCAATAGCTAGAGATGATTTCCACTTTTCAGCAGCCACACACTTTGCAATCAGCCAAGCAAGATGAACAATCTGCTGTATATTTATTTATATGCACTACTCCCAATCTATGTATAATGTAAGGAATAGCATGTAAAGAGGTTGTCTCAGGGAAGAATGTAAGAAAGAAACATAAGAAAACATAAGAAAGAACAGGTATACTTTCAGCTGCAAGTAATAGAAAACCTGAGTTTCAATGAGCTTGAAAGGAGGGTGATATTTTATCACCAAATAAGAAATCCGATATTAAGTTATAATACAAGTATTTAAGATTGCAACACAGTGCATATGTATGTATGTATATATACGTATACACAGGTGCATGTACTTATGTGTATATATACTGAAATAAAAATTTAATAAAACAAAATATACTAGATGCAACGTACTCTGATATTTTCTGTTTTGTTTTACTTACTTTCATTTTTAAAGGTTACAGTGACAAACAACCCAATTAAAAATGGGCAAAACATGTGAACACTTCAAAAGAGAAGACATACAAATGACCAATAAGAAAAAATACACATCAGAGAAAAAGCAAATGAAATCTACAATGAGATACCACTAACACCCACTAGAATGGCTAAAATTTTAAAACACTGACAATGCTAAGTGTTGAGGAGAATGTGGAGCAATTTGAATGTAAAATGGTACAGATATTTGGTGGCTTTTTATTAAGTTAGGTGTACACTTACCATAAGATTCAGCAATTCACAGTATTTACCCAAGAGAAATAAAAAAACATGTTCTCACAAAGACTTGCACATGAATGTTCATAGAAGCTTTATTCATAATCCTCCCAGAAGATGGAAACCACCCCCTGCCCATCACCGACAGATGAACACAGAAACAAATTGTAGAATACCCTAACGAAGGAATACTACTCAGCAACAAAAAGGAACTATTGATACAAACACGGAAGAACCTCACAGACATTATACTAAGTGAAAGAAGTCAGACGCAAATAGTACATACTATATTATTCCATTCATGTAAAATTCTATGTAAGTGAAATATGTTCTTATTGACAAAAAAACAAAATCCATGGTGCCTGGGACCTAGAGGGAAGGGACTGACAACAAAGAAAGGGCTTTCTAGAATCTACATTATTGGTATAATAATCAAATAAGCTGTTGTGTTACTCATGATTAGATTAAACATGGTATGACAATTAGACATGAGACGTGCTACCCAATACTTCCGGTCAGCAGAGGCCCTCTGAAGTGTGTTTTCATCCTTACTTAGTCTACAAGTAAAGTACTTTAATAAAAATCACTTTACTGTTTGGAGAGAACGTTCATTTACATTTTACCTGACCTAAGCAATAGCCTAGCAAAGCATTTTTTTTTCCTCTTTTACAGTTGAGGAATTGAAGTTTAGAGTAACAGAGCTAGCAAATACACAGGTGAACTAAAATCCACTTGTATCTGAGTCTGTTTCTCTATTACATCACAGATACTTCATTGAATCATGGGCTCTTGACTTTGGGTTTTAATTTCTTTGTTGTTAGGACACCCAAGCACCAGGAAACATATTTGGTATAACTCATTTGCTTTCAAAAAATAGAGTTTAGTTCTATTGCTATCATTCCAACCCACAGATCTATACTTCACGGGTTCCATAAGATCAAATGGAAGTCACCTAAAAATGCAGCTTTAAAAAAAGATGTCCTTTACCTAAGCATTTTCATTTTTCTTTCTCCAAAGAATTGAATGCTCTTTCCTCAACAGATGTGGCTAGTCAATCAAAAAGAAGAGCCATCGAAGAGGGGAATCTGTGACCTCTTTGTCAAGGGAAGTCAGATTATTTAATGCCAAGAAAGGCTATTTTTGCTTTCATCTGATCGTCTGTGGGATTTTTTAAAGGTCAGCACATGGAAGTGAAAGGATCAACTGTTTAAGAGGAGCTCCCACAAATCACTCTCCTCTTAACAGGCTCAAGGTTGACCCCATGTTATTGGCAGCCGGTTAGCTTTGGTAGTTAGAACATGGTTACATAACGAGGACAAAGGACTAGCTCTATCCCTGGGGAGATCACTGAAGTAGCTTTGGAGCCACCCACTGTTGACACCAGCAGCCACAATGTGAGTCCAGAAAGTGTGGGTGGATCTCCCTTAACTCATGCTGCTACTGGAAACACAGATCAGCAGCATGCTTTGGGCAGCTAAAGGAAGAGAGAGTGTTCATTTTATCTTTAGAGCATGACCATGAAGACTAGATCTGGGAGGTAAGGTGGATAGAACATGTGCAGTTGACATAATACATTCCCTGTAAGCTGTAGCAAAGGAAGTCCTGCAAAAGCCATTCATTAATTCTGGATTCTAGGCCAACCAGCTTGTTTCTTTGGGCCTCAGTTTTCTTCATCTAGAAAATGAGAACAGGCATTTCCTACCCCACCAAGTTGTTGTGAGGTTTAAATGGGGAAAATGTGAGAGAGCTGGAGGAATCATAAAAAGCCATATAAACATTCGTGGTTATTCTCTTCCTTATCAGAATCTGCTTTTCATTACATAAAACTACTTTTTGCTCAGTATCTTTGTTGATTAATTCAGGAAAGGTTTGTTGAGTGCCTGCCATGCACCAGACAATGGTCTATGTGTAGGAACTACAGAGGAACCATGGTGAGTCCTGACTCTGAAAGACTATTTAGTCTGTGGGTGGAGGGGGGAGAGTGTGGGTGGGAGGGGCAACAGGAAGAGGAGGGGAAGTGGGGAAGATGCTGTGGCATGGTGCACCTTAATCCCCCTTTGGTGAAACGGACTTATCCCCACCTGCTGGAAGTGCTGTTAGCCTCTTGGAGGGAATACCTGTGCTGAAGAGAGTCACCTTGCCCAAGGTCATGCCCCCTTCCTGGAGAGTTCATATCCAATAACCGATTGACTTGGGCACATAAAGGCCCAGTCCCTTGCCCCAAACTGGTACAATTCTGAAGAGTCATTCCTCTTCCGAATTCTTTATAGAGTTGGCTGACATTGGGAATGCATTGCAGCTCAGCTTTACCCTCTGCTTAATCCTGTTCCCTTCCCTTCCTGTCCACAAGTATCTGCCTCAGAGAACTTCATAACAAACCTCCTGCACTCTAATATCCATCTCAGAGTCTACTTCTGTGATGGTTAATTTTATGTGTCAACTTGATTATGTCATAGTATCCAGATTTTGGTCAAACTCCAGTCTAAATGTTACTGTAAAGATAGTTTTTAAAATGTGATTAACATTTAAATCAGCAGACTTTGAATAAAGTATATTACCCTTCAGAATGTGGATAGACCTCACCCAGCCAGTTGAAGGCCTTAAAAGAAAAGACTGAGGTCCCCCAAGGAAGAAGGAATTCTGCATCTAGACAGCCTTTGGACTCAAGACTGCAACATCAGCTCTTCCCTGGGTCTCCAACCTGTTGGTCTGCTCTGCAGATTTCAGACTTACCAGCCCCCACAATCATGTGAGCCAGTTCCTTAAAATAACTGTGTGTGTGTGTGTGTGTGTGTGTGTGTGTGTGTGTGTGTGTGTGTGTGTATCTCCTATTGGTTCTGTTTCTCTAGAGAACCCAGACCAATACAACTTCTCAGACAACTTCACTCTAACACCTGGCATTTATGATATAGTAATAAATGGTCTCAGCACCATGGGCATGTGACCTGTGGAGTCAAACAAGACTCCCACTCAGAAGGGCCCTGGTCACATGTTCTGCAGTCACTATTTTGAAGGTCTTAGTAATTTTATCTTTAAACTGTTTCACAACGGAGCATGTGCATGAGCAGAGGAGATACATGTAACATGCATGTTCACTGTTCCTTGCCACTCTATTTGCATATAGTGTTTGCAATTCTCTGTGACCAAATAATTCCAGTGGACGCACAATGTATGGGAGCTCAGTAACACTCAAAGTGAGTACAAGATAACAGTGTTACACCTACAAGTGAATAAGCTAGTTGGGGGGTGGGGACAGAGGGATGGATGACAGCCCCAAGAGGCAACATTTAAAGTTCAACTCAGAACTTGCTTCAAACACAAAAAGAAGTCAATGGTATTCTAACAAACACAGATGACCAAGAAACACTATTATTGTTTTTTTTTAATTTGTATTATTTCCATGTATTAGCCAACCACTTCTGCTGAAAATGATGACATAGAAGAAAAGAAAAATATCAGGCAACCCATAGTGCCTGTTCACGTCAAGCCTTTCTTATTCATCAGTAAGCTAAAAGTATACAGTATTGGTGGATATGTGTTTATCAATAAATGAAATGAAAAATGTTAAGTTAGCTTTGTGCATATTTTCTAGGCAAAGAAAAATTAAAATTTGAAATTATTAGCATGAGTTTTGCCATTCATCTCTATATTGTGCAATGCCATTTTTATATAAGAGCATGTACTTTATTTTCAAACCAGCAAAATTACAGAATTTATGTTCCATAGCTTGTACATGCATATGTATTTTGTCCTTACCAGACAGTGGAAAATATGCACATTAATTAACAGAAAAAGAATAATAAATAGCAAACAAATAGATAAGTCAAGAAAGAGACTATGGGAGAAAGAAAACGTTTTATACTGTAGTTAGTACTTTTGATGGACTTTTCCCTCCCTACTTTTGAACAGTGGCCCCACATTTCCATTTTGCACTGGGCCCTGCAAATTATGTAACAACCCTAGTTAGCAACATGTCTTATGGGTACATAGAGTTTGAAAAAAGCTTCTCAAAAGCTGAGTCGCAAGAGACTATCCAAAATAGCTGGGCAAAGTAGAGTTGAGAAAAATGGAGGAGGAGGTTCCAGGCAGAGGGAAGAAGATATAGTAAGTCTTACAGTGTAGAGACAGCACAGTTCCCACAGAAAATGATAAACCATTTGGTTTATCTGGATCTTACCTTGAAGCAATTAGTGTCAGGAGATCTGGCAAGAGATGGGTCTGAACAGTACAAGACAGACCAGATCATGAAGGTGCTGGTACTTACTCTGCAGATGATAGGAAGCCAATGGGGGGGGGGGGGTTAAACCAGAGTGTGGCAAGAAAAGATGATTTGTAGAAAGATTTTCTTTAGTATCAGGTTTGATTTTGAGTGTCTCATGCACAGAGTCCTGTGCTACTGCTGTCCTGTGAGTCCTGCACTGTCTAATCTCCTAGCCATTGACTTTCCTTTCACTGAAATGTTATAGTCCTACTTATCCTTTAAAGTCCAGATCAAATGTCATTTCCTCCTTAACTCTCCCAGGATCACTCTAAAAAGTGCAAAGGCAATTTGCTGGAGAAAAAATATAGTCTTGCCAACAAATGGTGCGGGGATTATTCAATATGCAAGGGAAATAAACTTTGATCCACACCATGCACTGTACACAAAAATTAATTCAAGTGG
Source organism: Galeopterus variegatus (assembly GCF_000696425.1). NCBI lineage: Eukaryota > Metazoa > Chordata > Mammalia > Dermoptera > Cynocephalidae > Galeopterus > Galeopterus variegatus. The sequence goes on from NW_007731722.1 coordinate 79,184, forward strand.
ATCATAGACCTAAATGTAAAACCTAACATAATACAATTAGAAAATAAGACATAGGAGAAAAATCTTTGTGATCCTGAGTTAGGCAAAGATGTCTTAGATATGATACCCAAAGCATGATCCCTAAAAGAAACAACCAAGAAATTAAACTTTATTAAAATTAAAAGTTTACTCTTCAAAAGATGCAATTAAGAGAATAAAAAGACAAACCACAGACTAAGAGAAATATGTGCAAAGTATGCATCTGATAAAGAACTTGAATTCAAATATATAACACTATAAAAAGTAAATAGTAAGAAAACAATCCAATTTTTTAAAAATGGGCAGAAGATTTAAATATACAATTCACCAAAGATATATGGATGTCAAATAAAATATGCAACATGAAAAGATACCCAACATAATCATTATAAAACTGAAAATAAAATCACAATAAGATACACAATACATACCTATTAGAATGGCTGAAATTTAAAAACTGATCATACCAAATGCTGGCGAGGACAGGGAGGAACTAAACACTCAGTCATTGCTGGTGGACACGTAAAATGTGTACAACCGCACCTCCCCCCACCAAAAAAAACATACATCTCCACAAAGACTTATACACAAATGTTCACAGCAGCTTTATTTGTAATAGTCAAAAGCTGGAAACAATGCAAATGTTCATTAACAAGTAAATGGATTGAGAAACTTTGATGTATCGATACAATACTACTTATCAATAAAAAAGAAATGAATCATTGACAGACAACAACATGGATGAATCTCAAAACAAGTATGCTGAGTGAAAGAAATAAGACATTGAAAAGATTACATATAATATCATTTCATTTATACAAACCTCTAAAATGTGAAAGCTAATTTATGGTGACAGAAAGCAGATGGTGGTTGCCTGCAGACAGGGAAAAGCGGGGTGGAGAAGAGGAGAGACCCAGGGAAGGTGCCAGGGGAGAGATCACAAAGAGGTATGGGAAAGCTTGGGGAGGTGGGGAACAAATATTTCATTATTTTGATTGTATTCAGTTTCACAATTGTGTGTGTGTGTCATGTGTGTCAAAACTTTTCAAATTGTACACATATTTAAATAAGTGCAAGTTATTGTACATCAATTATACATCTATAAAGCTTTTTTCAAATTGTCATCTGGGGATCCATCACACTATTTTGTCCACTTTTGTATATGTTTAAAATATTCTAGAATAAAAAGTTGAAAAGAAACACCTTTGCCTTTTTGTTGCAATATAATTAGTCATGGAACTAGAAGTCGTCTCAAAGTGACATCCCCTTCCCCACTGGGGAGGTTCACAAGGGACTTCAATGCTTATGCATGTTATAACCTAGGCTATGTTGCTAAGGTTTTCAGGGGCATACTGGGCTTGCACAAATTTAATTTGACCCCTAAAATTACCCTCTTTTATTCCCCTCCACATTCATTGCTCCCCACATCAGGGCAATAACTAAATCTGTCTGTCATTGTTGGCAGTCAAGATTTCCCTACAGATTCTCACTCCAATGAGAACAAACAGAGGTGCAGAGAAAAGTAATGTAAAGTATGTATTTGATTGCTCAGTCAGCTGCTGTCCTTCTCCCAGGTAGCTGTGGCTGATTTAAAGTCAGGCAGGGGCTGAAATAACAATCGGACCTGATTTTTCACCCTAGCTCCACTGTTAACTAATATACAACCCTGGGCAAGTCACTTCCCCTCTCTGCCCTCGGTTCCCTTCCCTGTAACATGAGAGGCTTAACCTTCAGACTTTCTCCAAGGTCTCTTCCAGGGCCAGTATTTACAACTTTTTTCCTTCTCTTTTCTATATCCTTGAAGAATAATAGGTTGCAGGGTAAGACTCATCAAGGATTTTACAATATGGGCACCAGGCTGTCACTGACGAGGGTTGGGAGGGGGATGTTCTGAGATGGATGGGTTTCATCTGGGCTATAATGTGAGGTTGGAATATGCAGTTTGGTCAGGGATGCTTTGTTGAAAAGGATAGCATCCCATTTGTACTTCTCAGGAAAATGGGAAATCTTCCAGAAACTGCAGAGATTTCTTAGAACTAAAGTGGATGAAGCACAGCTAGATATTACAAGAGGCTGAAACCAGGGACCATGGAATTGTTTACAGCTTTATTCACCCCAGGTCCCTCACTCTTGTGCTCTTCTTACATTTTCTCTCACCCATATGATTGCTCTCTTTCACTCAGTCTCTCTCTCTCTCTCTCTCTCTCTCTCTCTCTCTCACACACACACACACACACACACACACACCTCTAACTCTGTCTCCACAAGGACCTTACTCCTGTCTCTGCAAAGCAGCCTTCTACTCTACAGTGGCATATAGTAGGAAATGGCTCAACATGACCTCCCACGCCCACACCAAGCACCACGGAATTCATCTCTCATTTGCAATTCCAGATTCCCAGGAGGGGAACTCCAGTGGGGCCACCTTAGGTTAGGTGGTTCTCTGGTACAAACAGCTACACTGGTGGAGGTGGGGAGGTGGTCACGTGCTACACAGCACTGCTTTCTCTGGGGCTCAGGCAAGGGGATGTTCTTTTAGAAAGAGGGCATGAAATGACTGATATAGAGACCACCTTTAATTATGATAAATTAAAAATTGCTCTAGCATCATTAACTAAGGTCAGCTAAATCCTCAAAGCCTTGGGGGCCGGGTATGTGACAATATCACATCCCCCACATCCTGGAACATGGCTAAACAGTCTACTTTAGGCCTAAAGTCCAGACATGATATAAGCTCATATAGCTATAAATTCACCTAAAGAATATTGAAATGAATGATGTGACCCTTACTTATGAATTCAGCATTTGTTTAAAGAGCAAGATGTAACTATTAACCAATGACTAACTCATGTCGTGCTGGACAACCAATGTAAACCCTGGTTAAGGGGGCTCTCCCCTCCATGCCCCCTTTCGCCTCTCCTTTGTGTGACTGTAAAAATACCGGAGCTCTCTTTGTATCTCAGAGCACTTCTCAGGGCAACTTAGAGGTGTTTTCCTGGGCTGCAGTCACTCATATTAACTCAAGTAGACTCTGTTGTTTAAACTGTGCTTCAGTTTCTCTCCTCAGGTCAGCAATGAGGTTTGAGAATCAAACTTACTGCCTAAGGGGCAAGTTTCTTTAAGCACAGTGGCCTTAACATTGTAGACCTCTAGAACTTTATAGATGAGGAGCTGAGGTCCAGATAGTTGTGGCAGAGTTAGATCTGGAATTTTGGCCACTCGGTTTCCAGCCCAGGGTTCTCTTCTAGGATGAGTTTTGTCAGAGGCTTCCCCTCATGCCCAGGATGGTGCTGATGGAGTCAGAGTCTAGTGCCAGGAAGAATGCTGGTTATTATGACCCCAGCCATTAAATCATAAAAAAGGAATGGACATTTATGATAGACTATGTTTTCCAAAGATGACCACAACATTATCTCTGTCCCATGTGCTCTTCTTACACCATGACCTTGATGTTCCTCCAGGCAGTGGTGGAGTCTACGTCCCCTCCACTTGAACCTTGGCAGAACTTTGTGGCTTCCTCAACCAACAGAGCAGGAGATGCAATGTGGTTTCTGAGGCTGATCATACAAATGACCTTCAAATCCACCACGTTCTCCTGGGACACTTGCTCTTGGAACTTACTACGAGAAGGTCCAAACTAGACTACATGGAGAGGCCACACGTAGGCATTCAAGCTGAGAGTCCAGCTGAGGTCCTGGCCAACAGCCAGAATCAACTGTCAGACATGTGAGTGAAGAGGACTCCAGATGATTCCAGCCCCCAAGCCATTGAGAACACCCGAGAATTTGAACGTGAGGTCCCAGACATCAAGGAACCATCTCTGCTGTTTCCCATCTGAATTCCTGACCCATAGAATCTGTGAGCATAATAAGACAGTTATTTTGTGCCACTGCGTTTTGGGTTGATTTGTTATACAGCAATAACAACTGGAACCACACTGGTAAATCATCTTAAATTATCTACTAGCAAAATCTTTGTGTCTTGGAGACCGTTTTAAGAAGAAAGCCTTCAGGGGCCAGCCCGGTGGCGCACTGCTACAGTGCGCCGCTTGGGAAGTGCGGCGGCGCTCCCGCCGAGGGTTCGGATCCCACATGCAGACCGGCCGCTCGCTGGCTGAGCGAGGTGCGGGGGCAACACCGAGGGTTGCGATCCCGTTGCCGGTCCCGGTCCAGTGCGGGCGCGACGCTGAGGGTTGCGATCCGTTGCTGGTCACGAAAAAAGACAAAAAAAAGGAAAAAAAAAAGAAGAAAGCCTTCAGTTGTATTAATACTGGTTGCTTGATTTAAAAAACAACTACAACATCAGCAACATATGCATTAAACCCAAAGTCCTGTGTCTGTGGACACTTGTTTCATCACTCACTGCAGTAACTAGTTAGTGACCAGTGTCTGTCATTTTGTAATAAGGCAATATTCCCTCGTGACCCATAGAAACAACCTGAAGATTGTCTCAACTCTCTGTACTTCATTCCATTCTTAAAATCTTTCCACTTACTGCTGAATTTTCTTCCCAGCTATGACAAAGCTGAGGGATTCCAGGTGATTCCTTCTCTCAGTCCATCAGAGAAGCTTCAGTACTGGTTTTAACAACTTCTGGAGGACTTCAGTGTCCAATTCCATTGGGATGAAAAAGCTGGGCTCCAGCAGCTTCCCTGCTTACTGTATGCCCAACCTCCATCCTGGCAGCCATGGAACTCCTGACTTTGACATTCACTGGCATTTTCTTATCCCCCTCAGGCATGTGTCACTTTCATCTGTTTGCTCCTTAATATGATTTTCATGTGTCCCCCCAAACTCATGTGCTGGAAACTTAATCCCCAAAAACAGTGTTGGGAGGTGGGTGCTTCTAAGAGGTGTTTAGGTCATGAGGGCTCCACCCTCATGAATGGATTAATGCTGTTATAAAAAAGGCCTGTGGGAGTGGGCATGCACTGTCTTGCCCTTCCACCTTCTGCCACATGAGGACACAACAAGAGAGCCCACACCAGATGCTAACACCTTGATCTTGAATTTCCCAGACTCCAGAACTATAAGAAATAAATTTCTATTCATTATGAATTACTTAGTCTGCGGTATTCTGTTATAGCAGCACAAATAGACTAAGACTATCCCCATCACTTCAGTCATGCTCTAATAACAATCGCACCTCAACAGAGCCCTGGTGTGTTTGCAGAATAATGCATGATCACATCTCCAACACAGGCATTCATCATATGCCAAGCACGATGCTGAGGAGCTGGGATGCAGAGGTGAAGAAAATACAGAGCAGGTCTTTAAGAAGCTAACAATTATCAACACAACTTACACTTCCTCCTCCGTCAGCTGCCTACAAAGTCTGCTGCAGTCCCCACTCTCTTTTCCACCCTACAATCGCTGGTTTTCAAGGATAAATAAACAAAAGCAAAGCTGCCACTAACTAACTGAGATTGGGGACATTTCCTAATATCACTGAGTCTCCATTTCTTCATCTTTAAAATCAAAACGATACTCCCTGGTACGTAGGTTGTGAGACAAGTGGAATACAATGTAACATGCAGAGTTCAAAGTTTAGCATATCAGAGGAACTCAGTAAATGTTACTTTTCTTTCCTGCTCTCTCAAACTCCATGCTACAGTCCCTAACATCTTCTGTTTCATACTTTTAGACCTCATTCCTCAGGCTGCCCCATATATGATTTTGGGGAATTTGTGTAAAAAGGGAAAAGGCAGAGTAAATCACAAAGACTACAAATTTGAGGTTCAATATGTGTGATCCTGATAGTTAAGAGTCATCCAGCCCCACCCCCTCACTTTACAGTAGTATCTTCATCTCCTTTTTTTCTCTTTCATTTACATAAATATCTAAACCATCCTCCCCACACACACAGTAAATCCAGCCTCTAAGTCTCTTATTTAGTCAGTTGGAGAATCACACTTCTTTGAATTGTCTCCATGTTCTAAGCCCTTCTCTAGAGCAGTGGTTCTCAGCTGGGATGTAGAGCACATAGTGTGAGAAGGGAGGAAGGACACCGCAGTTATATATATACAAGGAGGAAGAAGGTATAGTGTGAAAAAATGATATTTTAATAAAAGACCATATTTTGAAAAAAATTAAAGGTGTTTCTGAAAAAGACAAAGAAAACCTGTGGCATATCTTTCACAAAAATGGCCACATTCTTTGTTTCCCTATATCCACATCTTTTGCAATGTGACTGTGCAGCTTCCCATCAAGAGGTGGAGTTTATTTGCTCGCCCCTTGGACCTGGACTGGTTTTGATGTTCTTCCAGTTCCGAGGCTAGGTCTCAAGAGGCTCTGCACACTTCTCATTTTCTTGGAACTATGTCACTGCCATATGAACCAGCCTGCGCTAGCCTGCTGGAGAACAGAGACCACATGGAGCAGAGCTCAGTTGTCCACAGGAGGCCACCCTAGCACAGTCTACAATCAGCTGACACCCAAATATGTGAGTAAACCCAGCCATGATCACCTGAATGGCCGCCCACCCCACAGCTGAGCATAGCCACATGCGTGAGTCCAGCCGAGACAGAAGAAACACCCACCCAACTCATAGACTTGTGAGCAAAAATAAGTACTCATTGCTTGAGGACACTGAGTTTTTGAGCAGTTTATTTTGCTATGATAGCTAACTGATAACAGAAACAACAGAAAAGTAAAATGGAACAAAATCTTGGTGGCAGTTCTCAAAGCAGTGGGTACAATACAAGTGTCTGCACCTCTGGGGATTGGGAAGCCAAGCAGAGAGGTAAGACCATTTTTTTCTCTCTGTTGGCAGAAGCTGAGAGAGGTGAATGCAGGGCAGTTATTATCTCTAGCACTCTGGAGTAAACCCATCACATGGAGAGAAGAAAAGGCAAGAGGCAGTGGCCGTCTTGGAGCGCCTGAGTTTCTGATTTTAGTCATTTCTGTCCTTTCCATGTCTTGATGATATGAGCAATAAACCCCTTTTCTCTTAAGCAGGCTTCACTTGCTCTCAAACACTTGCAACCACGAAAAGTCTGTGAATGAAATCAACAGCAGAGAACATCTTAGTTTTGCAAAACAAAAATTTTTTTAATTGGGGAAAGATAAGTCACATGTGGCAGACATGGAGAAGCACTACTCAGATCCTCCTTCGAGAAAGGACTCACTGCCCAGCTGGAAGGAATGTGGTTGACTGACAGCCTCCAGCTGTGAGCATGGCCTGCTTCCCCTTTCAATTCAAGGGCACATTATTCTGGGCACAGCCCCCAGGCAATGATTACCAAGGCATGTGGTACAAGAACTAGCGATTTCCATCCAAAGTTGGACTCCTCCATGGGCAATTTTCCTCTGCCCAAGATCCCACGTTCATCTGGCCGATGTTTTGTGAACTAGATTCTCCCTGCCCAATTCCATTCCCTCCTTTTTCCTTTCAAAGACGTATTTCTCAATATAGATTTTGTGTTTCTAACTCAGCGTCCCAACATTCTAGGAAGCCCTAAATTTGGTGTTTAATGACCCTTCCCCAGCAAACTTAAAATAATACAACCAAGACCATGAATATTTTCATAGACATCTTCTCTAGGCAGAAAGAAAGGGTTCTGTCTAGGAGCCATGAGTAGGTAGAGATAACAAATATCTTTCCCCTTTTAGCCCAAACTGGCTCTAGCTCCGTCTCTTTTCACCACTGTAAAGGCCACATTGCAATGGTGTAGGGCAAAGCAAAATCACAAATTAGGAAAGCCTTCCTGATCCGTCTGTTTTACTCATGGTATCTGTGCACTTGCCTCCACCCCCTGCCTTCCCCTCCCACTCCCCTTCTACCCCACCTCTAGAGCAGGAGATTAATTAATGAACTGTCACTCTGAATGATGCAGACCTTGCACACTTCTGAGCCATTTATTCTGAAGGCTTCCCATCATATCTAACCTTGAAGCTCCCAGGTACATGACAGATAGCTGGAAATAAGTCTGAACCTGATTCTTCATTTTGTTTTCTACTGGAAGATTCAGGAAGAACTAGAAAGGGAAGAAATTACAGGCTGTTCCCACCTTCACTTAGGCAGTCACTACTAGGATGACCAACCTTCGGACTGGTAGAATTCTTAGCAGAACTTCATATTTCTCCATCCTGACTAGCATAGAGCACAGTCAATAGTCAAGAATCAAACACCTTAAGCCCTACTTGTTTATTAGAATTTTTGCAAATACCATTTCTTCAAATTTATTTAAACTCATAATTGTCATTGTGATAATATACAATAATTGTGTAAATAGTCTCCAGTGATGGCCACCAACAATTTCTTTGGCCCTCCCCTTGAACCTGGGTTGGTCCTTTGAGTTTTTTGACCCAATACAATGTGGGGAAAGTGATGTTCTGAACTTCAGGGCCCAGGACTTGAAAGTATTTGCAGTTTCCGCTTCCTCTCCTGAAATCGGCTGCTGTTCTCCAAGAGGGTTAAACCACCTGGAGACAGCCAGCACCAGTGGCAGCCACATGAATGAGCCATCTCAGTCATTCCAGCCCAACTGAGTCTCAAAATACCTGCAGCCCCTGCCTGTATCACAAGGAGCAGGAGAACCTCCTGGCTGAATCCAATAAAGGTATGCAATCCTGAGAGATAATGAAATGGTGGTTGTTTCAAGCCACTAAGTTTAAGGGTCGTTTGTTACACAGCAATAGATAAATTAAACAATGATATTCCTACTATTTCAGATACTCCTACTTAAGAAGTAGTATGATGGTGTGGGAAATGCACACTCTCACACACTGCTGCTGAGAGCATAAATTCAAATACTTAATTTGGAGGGCAATTTGGCAGTATTTATTAACATTTGAAATGCATATGTCCTTTAATTTAGCAATTCCACTTCTCAGTATCTATTCTACAAAATCACCCACACATGTCAAAGAACAGGTACAAATATACCTATTTCAGTTTATTTAAAAGAGAAAAAGATATAATACCCATCAATGTAGGAGTGGCCATATGCCTAAGGGAATATTTTGCATCGCTGAAATAATGTGCCAGGCAAGGAACACAACCAGCCAAGATGCCTGGGGGTCTTAAAATGGGGGGTGAGGGCCAGCCACCCCTGACCCGCAACCAGATCTTAGAATATACTTACCAGCCATATGTGTTTCGTTGGGGTGTGTGGCTTAAGTGTTTATGTCCACCAAATTTCTGCTTAGATTTTTCTAATTCATTTTTAAGAGTTCTTTTTGCAATTAAAAAAATTAAATTAAATCAAAAAATAAATAAAATAAGGTGGCTCTATATGAATCAACATAAAACATATCTTCATTGTATTATTGAGCCGAAATAAGTTACAGTGTAGTATGTACAGTAAGAGCATTTATGGAAAAATACCCATGGAAATACTATATATTTGTAATTGCCTATATATATATTTTTTAAAAATAGATATTTGTGGGCCGGCCTGGTGGCGCACTGCTACAGTGCACCGCTTGGGAGCGCGGCGGCACTCCCGTCGAGGGTTCGGATCCCACATACAGACCGGTTCCCGCTCACTGGCTGAGCGAGGTGTGGGCGCAACACCGAGGGTTGCGATCCCGTTGCCAGACACGAAAAAAGACAAAAATGAAAAAAAAAAAAGATATTTGTATTATTAAAATAGTAATAGCTTTCATCTTTGTATCAAAAGAAACAGTTTGGGCTTAGATGAGAAATAGCACCCAGCTTTGGAAAGGCTCTGGGCCAGCCCCCAGAAGGGTTGGAGAAGGGCCCCGCCACTCCACGCACTGACTTTGCAGTAAAGTCTCTCAGCTGCAAACAACTGATCAAAGGCACTCGTGTCAATTAAACGTTCATGGAAACACTCATTTGCTGATGATGTCATCAGGACTGTGGGTCTGGGGACAGTGCTAAGTGGCCCTCTGTGGTTCCCGAGACGCTCTTGCTCTGGGCTGTGTCTGAGGATGTGCTGTGCGGGATGGCAGCTTTTCTGAGGGAAATCCAGGTGCCTGGAGAGGCTGCTGAGTAGGTGGGTAAATTTGAGATAAGCTGAGACCTACACTGACTTCAGCAAAAGCTGCCATTGTTCCCTCAGTCCCCCTTTGTACTGGAGCCCTCCCCCGCTGTTCAGGAGGAGCCCACCTCCTGGCCTCCCCAGCCGTCTGGCTGCTTTCCACAACGAGCTTTTCCTGAGCAGGACACACCTGGGCCGAGACTCAGGACTGGCCCACAGCAGAAGGCCTTCCAGCTGAAGGCTCTGCCCCGTATTCACACGGTGTCCTTGGCAAGTCAGCTTTTTCATTTGTCAATTGGGAACATTCTAAGGCTCTTCTGGCCTCATGGCTGTGATTATCTACGTTCCACCCACATAGGAAGAAAAGAAAAAGGTCCATGGGCATTAAGTCAATCCTGCTGCTGGAGCCATAACTAGAAAACAGGTGGCGTAAAGACCCTTTCCAGGTAGAGCCAGGGTGCTCCCTCTCAGCAGGGAAGGCAGTTCTGTGCCTCAGGGGGCTGGAAAAGCCTGGAATTGTTAAATTCCAGATTGCCAGAGCTGGGGAGGGCCTCACAGAGCCTCCAGGGCTCACTTTTCCAGAGATGGAAACCGAGTGAAAGGGAAAGTGACTAGCTCTGTCCCACTGCGAATTAGTGCAGAGCTGGGAGTGGAGCTGGACTCTGAGGCTCCCAGCCTGGGGCTCTCTTCCCAGCACACCCACTGCAGGGAGGGCTGAGGCTCAGAGCAGCCACCAGTGCTGGGGGAGGTCTGAAGCTCATCTCTAAACCCTGCTCCTCAAAGTTCGGCTGAGGCCCTACAGCTTGGGCCTCACCTCGGAGCTGGGTAGGAACACAGTGGCAGAACAGAGAGCACACCTTGGGTACACTTTCCACCGCAGAACCTTCTGGAAGCACTGTGGACCAGAGGCAAGGAGAGGTTCAGCTTGTGTCGCCCATGCCTCGTGAGCCTTCGCCACCGTGGAGAGTGGCTGGCCAGGAAGGGGAAGCATTTCAGGCTCCAGGAAACCTTGCAGACAGGTTCTCCAAGGCTGCAGCACCCGCACCTGCCTGCGCAGCTGACCAGCCCTGGCCAGCAGCGGCCAAGTTCAGCCAGCTGAATATGAATGTGGAAAGGTGGGCTGTGAAAGATCCGAGGTACTTCATTTGGGAGGTGTTGCACCTCCGGCCAGAGCCCTGGGTGGGAAGCGGGTGCGCACCGTGCAGCACCACCCGGTGCCTCCGCCACCTGGCCAGGCAGGCTGGGGTCCGCGGTGGCCACGGGGCCGGGGCGCCGTCGGGGAGTGCTCCTGCTCGTGCTGGCCATCAGCTCCTCCAAGGAGTCGCAGGAGATGGCTGGCTGCCTCTCGGGCCTCTTGTGACTGCTGCCGGGGCTTTGGAGGCACTGCTGCTGTCCGGGTGTTCTTCAGTGCTCTGCTCTGGCGACATGGCCATCCCGGGCCCCAACTCCCCAGGGTCCCAGACCACCCACGTGGCCAGCAGCTGGTCCAGCAGGTGCAGGGTCTTGTCCCCACCGTCGGGAGTGGGGGGGAGGGTGCTGCGGGGCTGAGTGTCGTGGCTGTTCCCGCGGTGACATCCCACTATCCAGGGCTGCCTCCTGCGGGCAGCTGTCGGGGCTGTCACCACCGCCTCAAGGCCCGGCTGCCGCTGCTGCCCATGGGGCGCCTGCTTGTATATCTAAATGCATAAGAAATCTGAAGGAGTTAACTGTATTCTTAGTCAGGAGAGGATAGTCTATGCTGCTATGATAAGCACCTCCAAGATTTCAACAGCTTAACACAAAAAAGGTTTATTTTATCCTCACAAAAAGTGTGATGTGAATCACGTGGTCCTCCTGTGTGGTCTCCTCCAAATGGTGACTTGGAGATCTGGGTGGCTTCCATGATGGAGTTACAGTCTGGTATGTGTGGCTTTCAGGGTCTCTGCACCATGAGAGGGGAGGGACAGAGGGGGTGCATTGGCTCTTAAGTGCCACGGCCTAGAACTAACAATATGTCATTGTTGCTCACAGTCTATTCATATGGCCCCAACCTTCCTGCAGTCTCATTTTTGAGAAATTTACATAATTTCCATTATTTTTCACCACTTCAAATACATGTATATGTGATAAGCTGAAAATCTCTTTACATTTGTACATCACTTTGCAGTTTTCAAACACCTCTCACATCTGTGATCTCAGTTTAAGCTACATAAAAATCCCATGTTCTAAGCAAGCTAGGTAAAATTCTCCCCTACTTTACAAATAGGAAAATGGAGGCCTAAAGAATCTTGATCAAGATCTAATGGCTATAAAAGAGCTGAGACTCAGAATGAACTCTGTGATGCTCTGAGTCCAGTTCTCTTTCCATTAGCCCATCAGCTTCCAATGTCTTTTGCAATGGCCTCAGTGTAAGTGAATAAAAGGAATTTAGCCAGATAATAAATAAGGATTTTAAGGACGTGAAAAAACAGCAGTTGCAGGAACCTGGGTCAGAGTGATTTTGAAAAAATGTTTGTTTCCATGTCTTTCTCCTTGACTAGAGTATGACTTTCTAAATGGGATTGGGCCACATTCACCTCTATAATCCCAATGTCTGTCACAGAGTTGACCCATGTTGAGCACTAGATAAATACTTATTGGATGAATGAATGGACTGATGGATTAATGGATGGGTGGATGGTGACAAAGATATGCACTTTATATCCCCTATCATAAAATCACAGCATTGTAGACCTTGAATAAACTTGTACCCTTACTACTCAAATGTGATGCCTGAAGCAGCAATGTCAACATCATGGGGAACTTGTTAGATATGAAGAACCTCCGACCCCACTCCAAACCTACTAAATCAGAATCTTCATCTTAACAAGATCTCAAAATGAATCATAAGCATTTTAAGCAAACTCAAATGCACTGATCTTGAGTTAACTCTTCTTATTTTATAGACAGAGAAGTTCTGTAGATTATTGAGAGTCTTCAAGATGCCCCAAGCCTTGGCTGAAAGCATAGTCCCACACCTCAGACCTCCTCTATCTAGTGCTTCTTTACACCACACCCTCTTCTCAAAATAAAAGAAATGCACCATAGAGTTTGTTTAAATTCAATGCATTTAATGTCTGTGCAGGGGATGGGGGAAGATGGTCTTTAATGATAAAACTAGTAGTACATTATACTTGTAGAAAATTTAGAAAACATAGGAGATTGAATGGTATGCAGGAAGCAGCACCCTAATATTACAGGTAAATCTTCCTTTTCTCATCTGTTCTACCATCCCCTTTCATCCTCCAGGAGCCCCTCCCCAAGGCTGGTCCTGGTTCTCATATCCTACCAACATTTCAAGAAGTCATTCAGGGTAGAGCTTGCTAAGGACAGCCCAGGAATGTACTTCACAAGAGAAAGAGAAACTAATACTGACTCTGCTAGACATTTTCACAAGGTGATCTTTGTTAATCCTTATACTACCCAATGATGCTGGTATTACATGCATTTCATGGAGAGAGAAAACTAAGCTCAAAGAAGGTAAGTAACTTGCCGAAGTCACTCTGTAAATGCAGAATCTTTGGTCTCAAAGTCTAAGATGGCCTGATATCAACCGTCCTAGAGTGGCTCAGGTGAAGAATAATCAGGGTGACCAGCAATATCTATTTCTCCAGTTAGAATGATGCAATGGAGCCAGAGGTCTGCTAGCTTTAGGATGACAGTGTCTTGTCCCTTTGAAAACACTGACAGAAGTTACTGGAGTACTGCCTGATACTAAGCCTCCTGGCCATACTCCAGCCCTACGCAGAGCCCCAGGGCCCTGAAAGTCTGCTCTGAACTCATCTGAGAAGCAGATGGCTCCTTCCCTGCCATGGAGACATGGCTGCCCTCCACAACATCAACTCAGATAACTATACAGAGCAAGCATCACCCCTTACCTGACATTTTCAACTCAGCAACTGTAGCAAAGTTGCCAGGAAGCTAGGAGCTTCAAAAAGTGCTCTGTGAATCTAGCTGCCTCTAGATCAGGCAAATATTGGATCCCCAATATTTCTGCTCCTTAATACACAAAACTAGGAGATAATTTCCAATGAGAATACATGGAGATCAGGGAGCTTCATTTTTCCAAGTGGAAGTGACTCACAACTTGAGAAGAAACACTGATGAATGATCACTGTCCAAATCAGAGGCTAAAAGTCATAGATTTTTACGATTTTAAAATCAGGGAACCAAGGACCAAATTATGCCAGTATTTGTGTACAATATGTGATAATCAAATCAGGATAGTTGGCAGATTTGTCAATACAAAACATACTCATTCTTTATGTCCGTTGACCATTTTGCCCTAACCCTCCCTCCTCCTCCCCCTTTCTCCTCTCTAATAACCACAGTTCTGTTCTCTCCTTCTGAAAATTCAATGGATTATTGTGTGTGTTGTTTCTTTCTTTCTTTTTTAGCTCCCACTTATGAGTGAGGACATGTGGTATTTCTCTCTGTGTGCCTGGCTTATTTCACTTAACCTAATTGTCTCCAAGTTCATCCATGTTGCTGCAAATGGCAGAACTTCATTCTTTTTTATGGCTGATTCGTCTTCCACTGTGTCTACATAGCAGAATAAATCCGAATGCTGAATCATGGCCTGTAAGGCCCCACCGATCCACCCCTGACTGTCTCCCTGACATCATCTCTTGTCACTCCTCCTCTCACTGTTTCCACTTGAAACAAGCAGACTGTGCCTTGAACATGCCAACCTAATTCCAGATTAGGCCTTTGCTCTTGCTGTTCCCTCAGCTCTGACTTTTCCATAGACCTCCTGATGTACGTTCCCTCCCCCAGAGGTATCTGTTCGCAGGCAACTCCCTCAGGCAGGCCTCCCTGACCATACATCTCAAGTAACTCCTTCATCCCTTACCCATTCTCTGGTCCATCACTCTGCTTTATTTGTTTAGTACCACTTAGCAGTGTATTTTATTTCTTCATTTGTTTATTGTGTCTCTTTCTCTGCACCACATCTCTTCCCAAAAATCTTAGCTCGTTAAGGTCATGGATGAATGTGTCTTCGTTACTGAGAATAGAGGTCCACAAACTCTTTCTATAAAGGGCTTTGCAGGTCATACTTGTATAGTCTCTTGCAATGAGTCATCTCTGTACAAAAGCAGCTAGAGATGATATGTAAGCACATGAGCATGGCTGTGTTCCAAAAAAACTTTATGTACAAAAAAACAGGCAGTTGGCTGGATTTGGCCCATGGGCCATAGTTTGCCAGCCTCTTATCTAGATGAGTATTTGGCATGTTTAAGATAATAAATAATTATCAAATTCTTAAATGAGCAAAAGATCTAAACAGAACAATCTTTGGTTAAAAAAAAAAACAATAAAATAGAAGGGAAAATAAATACTCAGCAGGATGGCTCTTGTATACATCTGGCAAGAGCTTATTAACAGAGCCTTATTGTCTCTATGCACTTACAAAGAAAACTTAATATTTCTGTCCCTCTGACACTTAGCAAAGAACTGAGAATATGCTTTGTATTAAGATCAGATTGATCAGCTGGATTCTATGGTCTTGAGAGATACTTGAGACCCAAATTAAGGATCCCCCTTCTCTACTTAAACCCAGTAGTGCCTGGATATAGAAAGAATAGTGTGTCCCATCGGCTGGTGATAAAAGCAACCCATGGCTTCTAAAAGACTTTTACTGAATTACCCACCACCAATGTTTTCCTCTGATTCTGTTACTCCCTGAACTGCATTTTTAGCCTTTTTTTCACTTCAATTCCCCCCCCACATATTCTTTAAATAGGATAAAAATTATTACTAGAGCACTGTAATTTATTGTGGGACTGCATCTGCCAAAGATAGGATTACTCAATTACTGAAGGAAGATAGAGACACAACTGGAGACTTCAGTTTGAGGGAAAGAATTTTCTGCTTTGAGAACAGGGGATTCCCAAGGCCCTAAAGTGAGCCCTGGAGTGAGCAAGGCCATTGCAATTCCCAGAGCCACTGCTTCTGCAGCAAATTAACCCCACAGCCTCCAGGGCTACTGAGGGAGTGAGCAAGGAAGTGGCAGACTCCAGCCCCACTGCCCTTGCAGTGAATGCATTGAATTGACCCTGTAGCCCCCAGAGCTATTGCAGACGACTGGGGTAGTTTTATCCACTGGTGGTGCTGCTTCCCCCATGAGGTAACCCCTCTACTGCTATGGATACCACAGAGGCATCAGAGGCTGTTGCAGCTAACAGTACCACTGCCACTGCACAAGGTAACCCCACTTCTCCTGCTTCTATTGTGGACATTGCAAATGGGAGGGAGGCAGGTGAAGCCTCTGGCACCACTCCTGTTCCCACGAGGTGACCCAGCTGCCACTGCAGACACAGCAAACTCAAGGGAGGCAGTTGCAGCTGCCACCCTCACAAGGTAACCCGTCAACCAGTGTGGACACTGTAGATGCATGGGAGGCAATTACAGCCACCAGAGCAGGCACCACCTCTTCAAGTTAACCCAGCTGCTGCTGCAGTCACTGTGGCTGCACAGGCAGCTGTGGAGGTCACTACAGCCAAGCAGGCAGCTAGTGCAACCATCACTGCTGCAGTCACTGACACCACCAGCACCACCAGATAGCCATCATCATTGTTCAAGAAGCCTGCCACTGCTGGAGCCACTGCTGCCACTCAGGCAACCCACCAAAGCCAACACCACAAACACTGCTTCCATGAGGGTGGCCTGCTACCACAGCAGCAGCCATACCAGCCACTGCAGCTGTGCAGATGGACAGCCAACCACTCATCTGAAATGACACAAAAAGGGACCACCAGTAGAGTCCAGGGAAAGAGAATAATAGAAGAAGAAACTGTTCTTCCAGATGACTAAACATTAACATAAAGATACTAAAAATATGAGAAAACAAGAAAAGATGAGTCTTCCAAAGGAATATGACTCTCAAGAGCCAGACCCATAGAACAGGAAACATTTGAACTGACTGAAAAGGAATTCTTTGTAAAAATCTTTAGGAAACTCAAGGAGATATGAGAAGATGCAGTTAGACAACACAATTAACTGAGCAAAACTATCCAGGATATGAAGGGGGAAATCTACAAAGAGTAATACTTTTAAAAGAATGAAGCAGAACTCATGGAACTGAAGGAGTCATTCAACAAAATAAAAAACACAACCGAAAGCTTAAGCAAAAGGATAGAGAAAGCAGAAGAATTTCTGATCATGAAGACAATCTCTTCCAAATAACTCAGGCAGACAAAAAAAAAAAGATAAAAGAAATTTTTAAAATGAAGATAATCTAAAAGAGATAGCAGATAACCTTAAGCATACAAACATCTGAATCAAAGGCACTGAAAACATATTCAATGAAATAATAGCAGAAAACTTAGCAGGTATAGGGACAGACATGTACCTTCAGATTCAAGAGGCTCAAAGATCCTCAAGCAGTTTCAGTCAAAAAAGGTACTCTCCAAGACATACTGTAGTCAAACTGTTCAAAGTCAAAGACAAAGAGAGAATCCTAAAAACAGCAATAGCAAAGCATCAGTGACATATAAAGGAGTCCCCATCAGACTAAAGGCAGACTTCTCAACAGAAACTCTACAAGCCAGAAGAGAATGGGATGATATATTCAAAATACTAAAAGAAAAACACTGCCAGCCAAGAATACTATATCCAGCAAAGCTATCATTCAGAAATGAAGGAGAAATAGTGTATTTCCCAGACAAACAAAAACTACGAGAGTTCACCACCCCACGACCAGCCCTACAAGAAATCCCCAATGGAGTTCTGCATCTGAAATCCAAAAAATGATAATAATTTCCATAAGTACACAAGAAACAACAAAGCCCACAAATAGAACAAAAATGCAAACAAGAAACAGAAACTGCATCATACCACTTCAAAAAACCAAAAACACTGAAAAAACAATAAAAGAGGAAGAAACATGAGATATTCTAAATATCCAAATGGAATTCAATAAAATGCCAGAAGTAACATGATACTTTTCAGTAGCAACCCTAAATATAAATGGATTAAGTTCCCCACTCAAAAGACATAGACTGGCTAATTGGATTAAAAAGCTAGACTCTAATATAGGCTGTTTACAAGAGAAACACCTCTCCTGAAAAGACAGACTAAGAGTGCAGGGATGGAAAAAGTTATACCACACAAATGAAAATCAAAAATTAGCAGGAGTAGCTATTCTTATATTGGAGAAAATAGGCTTTAAACCAAAAACTGTAAAAAGAGACAAAGAAGGCCACTATATAATGATAAAGGGATCTATCCATCAAGAAAACATAACAATCATAAATATATATGAACCCAACATTGGAGCACCAAGATATATAAAGCAAACACTATTAGACTTAAGGAAAGAGATAGGCCCCAATACTATAATAGTAGGGGACCTAACACCCCTCTCACAACATTGGACAAATCATCTATGCAACAAGTCAATAGAGAAACACAGGATTTAAACCACACATTAGACCAATTGGAGTTGGCAGATATCTACAGAACATTTTATCCAACAACTATAGAATATACATATTTCTCACCAGTTCATGGAATATTCTCCATTATAGACCACATGCTAGGTCACAAATCAAGCCTCAACAAATTTTAAATAATTAGAATCATTTCAAGTATCTTTTCAGACCACATTGATTAAAACTAGAAATCAATAACAAGTGAAACTCTGGAAACTATACAAACACATGGAAATTAAACAACTTGCTTCTGAACTACATATGGGTCCAAGAAAAAATTAAATAGAAAATTTTAAAATTTCTCAAAACTAATGAAAATAATGAAACAGTGTACCAAAAGATGTGGGATGCTGCAAGAGAAGTGCTAAGAGAGAAGTTTATTGCATTAAATGCTTACTTCAAAAGAATAGAAAGTTTTCAAATTATCAATCTAACAGTACACCTCAAGAATTAGAAAAACAAGAACAATCCAATCCCAAATGTAATAGATGGAAAGAAATAATCAAGATCAGTGTAGAACTAAATGAAATAGAAACCCAAAAACAATACAAAAGATCAATCAAGCAAAAACTTTTTTCATGAAGATAGACAAACCATTAGCCAGACTAACTAAAAAAAAGAAAAGAGAAGACCCAAATAACAAAAATTAGTAATGAAAAAGGAGACATAACAACCAATACCACAGAAATACAAAGAATCATTAGAGACTATACGAACAACTATATGCCAACAAATTTGAAAACCAGGAGGAAACAGATAAACTTCTGGACACATACAAATTACCAAGACAAAAACAAGAAGAAATAGAAAACCTGAACAGACCAATAATGAGCAATGAGATCAAAGCAGTAATCAGAAGTCTTCGAACAAAGAAAAGTCTGGGACCAGATGGCTTTTTCTACCAAACATTTAAAGAGAAAGTAATACCAATTCTCTTCAAACTATTCAAAAAATTGAAACAGAGACCATTCTCCCCAACTCATTCTATGAGGCCAGTATCACCCTGATACCAAAGGCAGACAAAGATTCAACCAAAAAGGAAAACTACAAGCCAATATCCTTGATGAATACAGATGCAGAAATCCTCAACAAAATATTAGCAAACAGAATACAGCAACACATCAAAAAAATTATACACCATGATCAAGTGGGATTAATCCCAGAGATACAAGGATGTTTCAACATACACAAATCAATAAATGTGATACATCACAAAAACAAAATCAAGAACAAAAACCATATGATTATCTCAATAGGTGCAGAAAAAGAATGTGACAAAACTTGACATCCCTTCATGAGAAAGACTCTCAGCAAATTAGGTATAGAAGGAAAGTATCTCAACATAATAAAAGCCATATATGACAAACCTTCTGCCAATATATCCCGAATGGGGAAAAGTTGAAAGCTTTTTCCTTGAGAACAGGAATGAGACAAGGATGCCCACTCTCACCACTCCTACTCAACACAGTACTGGAAGTACTAGCCAGAGTGATCAGGCAAGACAAAGAAAAAAGGGGTATCCAGATTGGAAAACACAAAGTCAAACTGTCCCTGTTTGCAGATGACATGATCCTATATATAGAAAAACCTAAAGACTTTACCAAATAACCCTTAGAGCTGATAAACAACTTTAGTAAAGTTGCAGGACACAAAATCAACATGCAAAAATCGGTAGTGTTCTCATACTCCAACAACGAACTAACAGAAAAAGAAATCAAGGAAGCAAGCCCATTTATAATAGTCACAAAAAAAATAAAATACCTAGGAATCAACTTAACCAAGGAGGTGAAAGATCTCTACAGTGAAAACTACAAATCACTGTTGAAAAACATAAAAGAGGACACAAAAAGATAGAAAGAGGTTCCTTGGTCCTGGATTGGAAGAGTTATAATTGTGGAAATGTCCATACTACCCAAAGTGATCTATAGATTCAATGCAATCCCCATCAAAATACCAATGACATTCTTCACAGAAATAGAAAAAACAATCCTAATATTCATATGGAATGACAAAAGACCTCAAATAGCCAAAGCAATTGAGCGAAAAAAATAAAGTTGGAGGGGCCGGCCCGGTGGCGCACTGCTACAGTGCGCCGCTTGGGAGCACTGCGGTGCTCCCGCTGAGGGTTCGGATCCCACATACAGACCGGTTCCCACTCGCTGGCTGAGCGAGGTGCGGGTGCAACACCGAGGGTTGCGATCCCGTTGCCGGTCCCGGTCCGGTAAGGGCGCGACACCGTGGGTTGCGATCCGTTGCCGGACACGAAAAAAGACAAAAAGGGAAAAAATAAAATAAAATAAAATAAAGTTGGAGGCATAATAGTACCTGACTTCAAACTACACAACAAAGCTGTAGTTACCAAAACAGCCTGGTATTGGCATAAAAACAGACACTTGCAGCAACAGAACACGATAAAGAACCCAGAAATCAAATCACAAACCTACAGCCAACTGATCTTCAACAAAGGCAACAAGAACAGGAAAAGACAGCCTCTTCAATAAATGGTGCTGGGAAAACTGGACATTCATATGTAGAAGAATGAAATTAGACCTGTACCTCTCACCATACACCAAAATCAACTCAAAATGGTTTAAAGACTTAAATATAAAACATGAAACTATAAAACTCCTAAAATAAAATACATGGAAAACACTTCAGGAAGTAGGACTGGGCAAAGATTTTATTAATATGACCCCCAACGCACAGACAACAAAAGGAAAAATAAACAAGTGGGATTGTATCAAACTAAAAAGTTTCTGCACAGAAAAAGAAACAATTAACAGAGCAAAAAAACAACCTTCAAAGTGGGAGAAAATATTTGCAAACTACACACCTGACAAAGGATTAATATCCAGAATATACAAGGAACTCAAACAACTTAACAGTTTAAAAACAAATAACCCAATTAAAAAATGGGCAAAGGAATTGAATAGGCATCTCTCAAAGGAAGACATACAAATGGCCAACAGACACATGAAAAAATGCTCAACATCACTCAGCATCAGGGAAATGCAAATCAAAACCACATTAAGATACCATCTCACCCAGTTAGACTGGCTATCATCAAAAAGACGAACAACAAATGCTGGAGAGGATGTGGCAAAAGAGAACCCTCCTACACTTTTGGTAGGACTGGAAATTGGTGCAGCCATTATGGAAAATGGTATGGAGTTTCCTTAAACAATTTGAGATAGAACTGTCATAGGATCCAGCAATTCCACTGCTGGGTATACACCCAACGGAATGGAAAACATCATGTCAAAGAGATACCCGCACCCCATGTTTATCCCAGCTCTATTTACAATAGCCAAGAGTTGGAACCAACCTAATTGTCTATCATCAGACAAATGGATAAGGAAAATGTGGTATATATACACAATGGAATATTACTCAACTATGAAAAAGAATGAAATATTGCCATTTGCAGCAACATGGATGAACTTAAAGAAAATCATATTAAGTGGAATAAGCCAGGCGCAGAAAGAGAAATATCATATGTTCTCACTCATAAGTGGGAGCTAAAATAATAAACATATAAATAAAAGAAATAAGAAAAGATACAACATTCACAATAATACATTGAACTCTCAAAAGGATAACTGAGGTTACTAGAAGCGGGAAGTGCAGGGGAGGAAGGAAAGGGTAAAGGGCCATGAATAGCTATGATTGTGTATATTATTGAATATAATAATAATTCTTATGTAAGCCTCACATATTGCACATGAGTATTTATGTTCAACTCTGTACACCACAGATATGTACAATCAACTTTGTTACAATAAAAAAGAAAAAAAGAAAGAAAAAAAATTATAAACTAAAGAAAGCAACTTTCCTCCTGCTTTATGAATTCCGATTTCTGAAAGAATGGGTGATGAATCAGGAGATGAACAAAAACGTATCTTTTATAAAGCTCTAGTCTTCCAAATAAAATCTTTTTGAAGTAGTTTTGTGAAAGCGTAAGGTATGCCTTTCCAGAAAGCTGCTGATGAGCACCATCTGCTGGGCATTACCCAAACTTTGTCTTTTGGGAAATTCACTACATTTAGCAATAAAATTCAGGACTCATTTTGCACAATGGCCTCTCAGCACATAAAAGGAAATTTCCTGGTACCCGGGCAGTCTTTAAATTCATCTGGAAATCTTCTTGTCTTGGTCCTTCACATAGGTACTGAGATAGAGTTAGAAGTTCCATTTTCAGGGTGGAAAATGCAAAATGGGCCCCTTAGTAAATGAAGGTCCCCAGAACATGTGCATAGGAAGGCTAAGATTGAAGGGTGGAAATCCAATGGGAGAAATGGGTGCTTTCCAAGCAACCCTTCCTCGTTCTTTCACTGCCTCTCATTATTATATTTAAAGAACAGTTCAGTCATCTGAGAGAATATCAGGTTGTCCTCAAACTTCTTTTTTCCCTTCATTGACAAAACAGGATCATGACTATTCAGTCTGAATTAAGTCCTCCACTTGACAATGACTATCATTGTTCAGCTAATAAAAGAATATACATGTGAATATTTGAAACCACAATAGCTGATCTTTCCAATCCTTAATACATTATATTTTGGTTGGATCCACTGACTAAAAATGCCACAGTCCTACGAGATGAATAAAATGTTCATCTCTGGATTTCTTTACGTCAGAGCTAAGCACCTTCTGTCTGTGCAGTACTGAAAATTTGCACCATCACTTCCGTTTTCCTCATAAATTCTTTATGATGCTTTACGAGTCTCTGGAGTGCTCTTCTGAAGTTGGAAAAATTTTTTGACTCACCAAAAAAAACAACATTTTCATATAAAAGGGCAGCAAGCAATAGTTATCCTCCCAAGGGCAGTGGATGGTGAAGGATGGAGTTTGACTGAGAATGGGACAGCAATACGGTAGAAAGAACATAGATTTGAGATTAAATCAACCTAAATGCCCATCAATGGATGAATGGATTAAAAAACTGTGGTATATATACACAATGGAATACTACTCAGCTATTAAAAAATATATATCATTTGCAGAAACATGGATGGAACTGGAAACCATCATGTTAAGTGAAATAAGCCAGACACAGAAAGACAAATACCACATGATCTTACTCATATGTGGAATCTAAAAAGAAATGGTTCTCAGAGAAGCAGAAGAATAATGGTTACCAGAGGACAGAAAGGGGGAGAGGAGACCTGGTGGACTAACAAATACAAAACTATGCTCCCTACCCTAACTGAATCATTGTTCAGTATATGCATGTATTGAAACAACACACTGTACCCCAAATATGTACAAGTAAATATTAAAATTTTTAAAATTAATTTAAAAAATAAAATACAGTTGAGAAGACACGGGAAAAAAAAAAAAACATGGATTTGAATTCCAGCTCTACCACTTACCAGAGGTATACTTTTGGGATAACAGAGGGATAACTTTAAACAAGTCTTAATCTCTGAATCTTCATTTCTTGCTGTGTAAAATGGGGTAATATTACCTCATAAAGATGTTACAATAACTAAAATGAGATCTTATTTTATAAGCCTCCTAACATATATTAAGTATGAAATCATTTTTCTTCCTCATTTTATTTTTTATAGGACCCTCATAAATAGTAGATGTGAGAGTTCTTCCTAGGATGTCTCATCAGAATTCAGAGAGGTTACCTTTCCTATTCATTCCAGGAGGATCTGCAGTGTATTATTGCACAGTCAGGTCGGAAAATATGCATGAACTCTCTCCAAACTGTTGTTTTTACCCAAGAAATTAAACCACTTTGCTGTAGGTGTCTAAATTAAAAGGGAAAGTTTCCAATCACATTTTTGTGTGTGCAAAATGTATACATCTGCATTTCTCAAGAGAATTGCTGAAAAGCTAAGAGAAAAACGTACCTATGCAGATACGTTAAAAATTCTCAAATGCCACCCCAATAAAATCAATTTATATGAAATTGGCAAAAGTTTAAGAAGAAAGTTGTGTTTCTATTACTGCTTTCCTTTCCTTGATTCATGAATTACATACAGCCTCAAAGAACTTTATCTCAAACGAGCAAACACAAAACATGTAGTCATATTGATTGGTAGTTGGTTAGCTAAACATACTTGCAAATAATCTTAGCTTTTAATATCAATGTGCTGAAATTTCAATAGCAGCAAATACTTTCCATTGTTCATTCATTTATTGATTCATAAAATACTTATTGAATGCTTAACCTGAGCCAGGCAGTGTTCCAGGTGCTGGGAATAAAACAGTGAATCAGACAGTCAAAGCCTTCCTGCATTCAGGGAGCTTAACGTTCTAGAAAGAAGAGACAGATAATGAACATGCAAATGAATAAGTAAATTATATAATTTCAGAAAATAAGTACTATGAGAAGATAGAACAGGATAATGCAGTTACCTAGAAGTCAGCCCTCTTGGACTCTGAGATAATATTGCTTGAGCAGAAATCTGAATGCCAGAACAGAACCACGAAAAAACTGGGGGACAGAGCAGTCAGGCAGAGGAAATAGAAAATGCAAAGGCCATGGACCAGATAGTCATGTTTAGGGGACAAAAAGAAGGCTACTGTGGCTGAGCAGTAAGGTCAGAGAAGTTGTGGGCTATGTTTCTCAAACCTGAATGTGAATACCAATCCAATTACCTGGGGATCTAATTAAAATACTGTCTGATTTAGTATGTCTGGGGTGGGGCCTGAGATTCCACATTTCTAATAAACTACCCAGTAATGTTGATGCTGCTTGTTTATGGAGTCCACATTGAGTAGCCAAGGCCTTGTACACCCTGGGAAAATGAATTTCCTATGAGTTGCAATAGAAAGCCACACTTATCTGATGCCCTTACACCTACAGAGCCCTTCTCAGTTACACAAAGGTCTCATACCCCTTTGTTTTCTCCACACACTCAACACAAAGCTAAGTGCTTGGTAGATGCACTATAAATGCCTGAGTTAAATAAGGCTGATTATCTCACCCTTGCTTTATGGTTTGCCTGGGATTAGAAAGAGTACAAAAACTAATGCTGGAATGGGGTGAAACAAGAAACGAGTGAATGGAAAGATTACATATGGGCTTTGAATCATGTATTTCTGGGTGTAAATCCTACACCAACATCTACAAGATTTCCAGCAAGTTTCTCAACTTCTCTGAGCCTTGATTTTCTCACTTAAAAACAGGAATAATATCCATTTCATTAGGGAGATGTGACAATCACATACAATAGGTGCTCAATAAATGTTCATTGTCTTTTCCTCTCCTTCCTCAGATCCACTGGACTATCAACCCCCTGGCATTTGTATCAAATAGCATCAAAAATACATGAATTTTGTAGCGCACAACTGATTTCCAAATTAAGAATTCAAGACCCACATTCATGTAAAGTAACTGCTCCTATAACATCTGTTTATTGCTGCTCTAAAGACAATCCAGCCTACGTTCTAGCCCTAGTCCTATTACTAACTTGATGGACAGTCTTTGGTAAGTCCCTTGTCCATCTATGGGCCTCACTCAATGTCTTCATCTGTTGAGTGAAAGAGTTGAAGTGGATGGTTCCAGCCAACCCTGGCATCTTCCAACCTGGTGAGAGTTCTGGGAGAATGGACTTGTGTCCTAAGAAACATGGCAGGAGACTTATAGCTGAGATATTTGGAAGCTGAGATCCAAACGTATTCAGAAGACAGGATGAAACCCTTGTGTGTTAACTTTGGCCAGCAAATAGCCTAATTCCCTTCTCTTCAATCCTATTATTTTAAGAACTAGAGTGCCAGAAATATTATTTCATCCTTACTGCACCTTTAATATTTTTAAAAGCAACTGACATCACAGGAAAAACTTGAGAACAAGACAATGGAATCAAAGGTATGCATTTCTCTGTTGTTATTTTTTGTCACGTAATAATGTTATAACCCAAAAGTATCCTTGGGATGAAAAAGAAATCTATAAAAATGTTAATATTTTTAAAACTTGAAACATTTTAAGGAGGATGTTTGAGGGTTTTTACCATCTATTCCTCCACTCCTCCACCACCCCAGCTTAGGATTTTTATTGGCTTTTATTTGTTTGTCTGCTTGGTTTTTGTTGTTGTTATTTTTACAATTAAATGCAATAAAAAATTAAAAGAACTCCAAGAGCAAAAGCCTCAGACGCTGGAGGATTACACCTGTTGTGAGAGATTAGGCTGAAAAGGAAACTCAAGCATCTTGTCTAAAGGTATATATTTCAGAGAAATGGTTTTTCAATGAAGATTTAGAAATGAGCAAAGACTATTTCTTAAAAGGTCAAATGCTTCATTCCAACAGAATGTTTTTCCACATCATTCAGAGGAGGCCAGTTACTTTCAGATATGTCAACAAAAGTGCCCCTGCCTTCAAACTTAGCTAAAATGAAATATCTTTTTCTAGCCTTATTTACCCTCTGCTGTAGAGGGTTTTGCTGTTTGCCTTCTTTATCCTGATGTTTTGAAGACTTGGAAAGCTGAATAAATGGAGCCAAGATCTAAGAACCAAATAATGGTAGCAAACAGTGTGGTTTGAGAGAGCTTAGGGCAGCCATGGATCAAAAGATGATTAAGAGATCAAATTACGTGTATCAAAGGTAGACACTAAATCCTCCAAATTATATGTGTTTCCCAGATCCATGGGTCTATGGAGCAGGCAAAGGAGCAGGTGCTGCTTACCCAAAACACTGGCTCCTTTAGCATCATCTCTGCTCTTTCCTGGCAAAGGGCACCCGTAATTACCTCCCGTAAGCTGAACTCTCAACCCCACCACACTCCACACACTCCCGCTGCTGAAAATTGTATTGGCAATTAATTTGTCAGGAAAATGCTAGGGGATGTGAACACTGGTAATTTTATACCATAGATATTCAAATTAAACCTTGAGCCTGAGTATTTTCAGTGTCAAATTGCAGAATAGTTGTACAAGAGAGAAACACAACCTTCCTCCTGCTATCTCCTGAGGAGAAGCAAGAAAGAATGTTCCAAGTGTATGTAATAACCTTGGCTCCATCTGTAGGCTTAACTTGGGAACATTAAGAACAAAAACACACTAATTATGGGTGACACTCCTTGTGTTTCTCAAGCAAACGGGGATGGGTGGTTGTTTGTTCTCTACTATTCCTCGAGTGCCGTGAATGTTTCTGATAAAGAACAGTAGTGTCAGATACCGGTAACTCTCAGGAGTCCCTCCAGTTCTGTGCCTTATTTTCCCAGGATTACTGTGATTTATAGACCCCTGGTCAATTGACAGCCGTGAAAGAGTACTATTCCTCGAGTGCCGTGAATCTTTCTGATAAAGAACAATAGTGTCAGATACCAGTAACTCTCAGGAGTCCCTCCAGTTCTGCGCCTTATTTTCCCAGGATTACTGTGATTTATAGACCCCTGGTCAATTGACAGCCGTGAAAGAAGCACGGACAAAAGTGCATCAGCATAGCACCAAGTGAAAAGTCCCCCAAATTATTTCATGTAGAGAAGGAAAGCCTCTGGGACATTCAAACTGAATCAAAGGAAAAAGCATAAAGCTTCAGATTGTTCTGGGGCTATTGTTTTAAAGAGTTGCTTTATTAGTTCTTTTGAAGGAAGAAAAAAAGCAAACTACAGATCAGGAACTGTGCATACTTTAATTTTTACATCATTAAATGTGCATCATTTAATCTTTACATTAAAACCATTAGGAATATTTAGCCATCATCATTTTACAGATGATGTTTTACCAAGAAATTGAGGCT